>NW_009258284.1:786390-788827 GCF_000687185.1 Egretta garzetta
AAAGGGGGCGGGGGAGGGGGGGTAGGGGCAGGACCCCCGAACGGCGGGCTCCCCGGCGGGCCCACGCTTGCCCCGCTGCGGCTTCAGCTGCTCCGTCTTAGCTATGAAGGCTTGCAAGCCCAACGATGCGCTACTGGCAGGTCTGCCCGCGCTTCTTTCTTAGCTCTTCTTCACACGCATCGCACTGACGTCGCTTTAGAGATCTATAAACGGTAGAGGAACGGCAGAAGTCACAGTGGTCGCGTACAGGAGAAGAAAAACGAATAAAAGTTCTTCTCCCCCCTCTTTCTCAGAGCCGTGCGATTCGTTCAGCGCAGCCCCTGACTGGGCAAAGGCAATAAAAGATGCACCCGAGAAGGGATAGGTACTATAATAGAGTCTTCTTGCTGTTTTATCAAATGGCCACAAAGAAGAAAAAAAAAAAAAATCACTTTCCAAAGGGCAAATTCTGAAGCTGCTCCCAAAATAAATAGGCACTTGGCAAAACCGTTGGTCAAGGTGAAGGATTCTGCTTTTTCGTGTACATCAAATGACAACTCCAGACAGCTGAGGGTTGTTTTTTTTTTTCTTTTTCTTTTTTTTTTTTTTTATTTTTAAAAGGCCTTTTAAATGATCTATTTGCAAGCACTCCTAACTTATTTGGGGCTTGTTCTGCAGCTATGATAGAAGCAGTTGATCCTACTGCTCCACTTATCGCCACATTACTACAAGAGTTAGCAATCACTACTGCTAATTGCATTAGAGGCACTGCTCGTTTCCTTATATCCTCAACGATTATTGATTTTTGCTCTATATATTCATTTCCACAGCCCCATCGTACAGGGCCTGAGATCCAAGCTTACTTACTGCTATGTAATCTCTGAGAAATACGTAAGCATTTCATTTTCATCCCCCATCTGGAGCAGTTTAATATTTTAATCACATTATGAAAAAGCACCAAGACAGAAACAGATATCTTCCTTAGTGCTGCAGTGAATGGCTTTGGCACCTCTTCACCAAACACACCTTGGACATCCTGCCATTTCTTGCAGCCCGGTCCATCCCAAGATTAAGGCAACATCCACACACTACAGGAATGCAATAATTCATTCACCCCATGCCCACACATACTCTCCAGGCCCAGTGCAGCATCGCAGCTGTGGCATGCAGCATTGCTGACAGCTCCCCTGGGAATTTTGTTGGCATTTTTGTATTTCACACCTGTAAAATGAGGCGATACCTATTTGCCATGGCAGATATTGGCTGATAAAAAGCTCTAAGGAAGCCTAACTCATAAAACTTGGAGGTGAATTTTATCACAATTTACAACATGGCAGTAAATATATTCAAGTCACGTTTTATGATGACTGCACAAATGAAAGGCAAGTCATTTTCTCCCTTGACATTAACATTTCTCGTGGCTTAATTCCCAGCCTGATCTTTACGTCCACTTGCTTGTGAAGACAGATCTGTTTGGTGATTTCCCATCAGTACAAGGTTACCAAGCTTATCTTTATTAAAAGACAATAACAAAACGTAACGGTGCCTGTAGTCATAAAGACAAGAGCAAGAAAGGGAGATGTGAAGAGAAACAAGATCACATATTTCTTGTGTAAGTCACTGCCTTTGTTGTGCAATAACGGGTAGCTCACAGTCGATACATATACATGAGTTTACCACTGCAGCTGTCCAGCATTCCCTTCATTCCCTACAATTTAAAGTATTTCATAATAATAATGTACCCACTTATTAACATACCCAGCTTTCCCCCATGTGTGACATAAGAGAGAAATATTTTTCACTTAGCTCAATTTAGATATTTCAGACAAAATTTCTTTCAGTTTTCAACTCCCAGTCTTGGAAACAGATGTATTCAACTACGAGAGTAGTGCCGCTGTACATGAGGACTCCAACATTTTGTAGGTGTCTACAGTTACAAAGCAGCCCTCCCATATCTGCTGCACAAAAGTATCTACCAAGTTAATAACTAATGCCCGTTAACAAGATCAGTTGGCTAAGTTTACATAAGAATCAGCAAAGACTCTCACTCATGTATGACACAGGAAGATAAAAATAACAAGCCAAATGTAAACATCCTTCTAAACAAACGTGTGAACTTTAAGAAATAAAGCGGGGTAAGCCAGAGCGTGAAATTGGGGTCCTGAGGTAACAAAGGATCAGAAATGTTGTAGGAAGTGCCACCACGCTTGGGGAATTATAGAATCATAGAATGTTTTGGGTTGGAAGGGACCCCTAGAGGTCATCCAGTCCAACCCCCCTGCAGGGAGCAGGGACACCGCTAACCAGATCAGGTTGCTCACAGCCCAGTCCAACCTGGCCTTGAATGCTTCCAGGGATGGGGCCTCCACTACCTCTCTGGGCAACCCATTCCAGTGTTTCACCACCCTCATTGTAAAGAATTTCTTCCTTATATCCAGTCTAAACCTACGCTGGTTTA
>NW_009258284.1:788865-790942 GCF_000687185.1 Egretta garzetta
AAAGAATTTCTTCCTTATATCCAGTCTAAACCTACCCTGGTTTAGTTTAAAACCATTACCCCTTGTCCTGTCACAGCTGTCCCTACTAAAAAGATTTTCCCCATCTTTCCTGTAGGCCCCCTTTAAGTACTGAAAGGCCACAATAAGGTGTCCCTGCAGCCTTGTCTTTTCCAGGCTGAACATCCCCAACTCTCTGCCTGTCCTCATAAGAGAGGTGCTCCAGCCCTCGGATCATTTTTGTAGCCCTCCTCTGGACCCGCTCCAACACCAATGACTGATGAGACACTCATATGAGGTACAAATTATAAAGGACAAAGATTATGACACTGTTAAAGAAGTGGTGCTATATAACAGTTTATCGTCCGAGTCATAGAATCACAGAATGGCAAGGGTTGGAAGGGACCTCGGGAGATCATCCAGTCCAACCCCCCTGCTAAAGCAGGTTCTCCTAGAGCATGTTACACAGCACTTTGTCCAGGCGGGCTTTGAATATCTCCAGAGAAGGAGACTCCACAGCCCCCCTGGGCAGCCTGTTCCAGGGCTCCATCACCCTCAGAGTAAAGAAGTTTTTCCTCATATTCAACTGAAACCTCTTATGTTTCAGTTTGTACCCATTGCCCCTTGTATAAAAAAAAAAAGGGAGGCTTCTACTATCCCCCACATGGATTTATTAAATACCATATTAAGGTACGATACTGAGGTTAAATGTTTAGATGCTACAAATGACTGTTCTGCCTTGTACGGTTCTTTTAACACTCGTTATTGATCACAGTTGAATCAGAATACTAGATTAGATCAACCTTTAATCTGAGCCAGTTTATTATTTACTCACCCTCACGTGGCAGAGCTGTTCTGAAAACCCTGTAAATTCTTACTCAAAAAACTGGACTTTACACATACCAAAATCCTCCATGGCAAAGTCAGTTGCCAAAAGTGATTTAAAGAAACAAGCTCCAGCACAAATTTGTATAAACCAGATTCTGTGGTTGAAGCAGACAGGCTAGAATCCAGGTACTCTGCGGGAACACAGGCAAGATTACTGCTCTACAATGCACAAGATTTTGATTCAGAATCCTTTTCTTCTGTTGAACACGACATTCTAAATTACAAACAGAATAGTGCCAATACAGCTAATGGAAGAAGTGACAACAGGACCTAGTTAACTATCACTTTTAGAGTAACCATTGCATTAGTCACAGTTGTAGCAACGCTGACTGCACTGCGTGCAGACTCAAACAGCGCTCTGCCATGCTATTGAACACACCAGGCTCAGCCTCCCTGGCTCCTCCTGACCCCTCCTGCTTCACCCTTTGCTAGCGTTTCTCATTCCCCCACTTCCCCACGCAGATGCACGCCAGCACACCTCGCCTTCAACAGCCGAGCAGGCTTAGGAGCTGGCTCCCAGGCAGCCTACGGCCCTTCCCTGGCAGGGGCTCAGGCCCTTTGCTACCCGCTGCACCATGACGACTGCACCTCCGTCACCCTTACACCCTGCTGCCCTCAGCCCTGCTCCAGCCCACAGCTGCAGGCAGATCCGTGTTTTCCGTCGATTTCGGATTTATTTCAGAGGGAAGCAAGCCCAGCTTTGCCAGCCACTGGGCTCACCCCCTAACCCAAGAGCACCCAGCCAGCCGGTCAGCCAGGGGCTGCCCCGTGGCCTTGTGCCGCTTTCTGCCCAGCCCAGTCCCCAGAGCCCGCAGCCAAGGGGTGCTGAGTACCGAGGGCAAACGACACTGATGTGCGGACACAGACTCCCCAGTCTGTAAGACTGTACCGTAGGTATGTTTATGCAGCGCTGGGCAGCACGGGGGGCAGTCCCACCAAGGTCATGTGCGCCGCAACACGGCAGCTTGTCCTGTTTATATGTAGCAAAGTGTTACATATACATGAAGTTTCCCAATATGCCTATACATAGGCATAACCTGTCCCCACTTTGTATTAAAATTAGTTTCAAGAGGTCATTTAGACTAGATATAAGGAAGAAATTCTTTACAATGAGGGTGGTGAAACACTGGAACAGGTTGCCCAGAGAGGTGGTGGAGGCCCCATCCCTGGGAACATTCCAGGCCAGGTTGGA
>NW_009258284.1:791122-791492 GCF_000687185.1 Egretta garzetta
CCTTCTCAAGAACTGCCCTGCGTAGGGAGCCGCAAATCTTCCCGCGTCAGTTAGTTCGCACAATAGTTAGCAAAACATCCGAGCACCATCTATCCATTTGATTCTCTGGGCTACACAGCAATGTAGACAACTATTACGCAGCATCTTATCTACTAAGATTCCCTTAACCCCTTCTCTCAACACCTTTTCTTTAGCCCGCCAGCTCCCTCCTCCGGGGCCCACAGGCCCGGCCCCGCTGTTCGCGGGCTCTCCCGCTCACGTGACCGCACCCCTTCACCGCGCAGGCGCGCGGGGAAACGCGCCTCTTCCAACATGGCGACAGCGTCGCCCGCTTTCCTCAGTGCGCACGCGCGAAAGCGTTTTACCCCCC
>NW_009258284.1:792139-827631 GCF_000687185.1 Egretta garzetta
GGGCAGCTCCGCCTGCCTGGCAGCCTGCGAGGCGCTTGGAGGCGGCCTGTACGCTGCTGGTAAAATAAGGGCTGAATAAGGAAGAAATTCTTTACAGTGAGGGTGGTGAAACACTGGAACAGGTTGCCCAGAGAGGTGGTGGAGGCCCCATCCCTGGGAACATTCAAGGCCAGGTTGGATGGGGCTGTGAGCAACCTGATCTGGTTAGTGGTGTCCCTGCTCCTGCAGGGGGGTTGGACTGGGTGGCCTCTAGGGGTCCCTTCCAACCCAAAACATCCTAAGATTCTATGATTCTACTGATGATGAAAGAGCATTGTGGATGCAGGTGACTGCAAAACCTCCGTGGACGTTTCTGTTTCAAAATGGCTTTGTAGTGAAACATTTCACATCACCTCTGTCTTTATGGGATGAATTCTAACTCGCAAAGTAGCTCTTACCTGTAGTAGCCACGTCCTTGATATATTTAATCTTCTGGTGTTCAGCATGGGTTTTATTTTCTTAGTACTTAGAACCTTGGAGGTTAGAAATAGGTGTGAAGACTAGACCTATAGTTTGGTTAGAGCTCGTTTTATAGAACACACTGTAGTAAAACTGCCTCGAGCCAGTGTTTGGGTTGCTCCTTTGCCTATAGCGTCCAGGTAGGAGGTGGTTTGCTGAGCTCTGCACATCCTTCACAGAAGGCTTGAGTGGTGTCACAGGGGTATGTTGGACTGTGGCATACAGCTAGTACATAGCCATGATTTTTAAACAAGTGTGGACATGAGGATTCAGTTTTGTGCTATAACAGGAATTGAGCTGTCACCCATGTAAAAAGGTTAAGTGGCCTCCTTCCAGTCTTGTGCTCAAAAGAGAATAATTTCCTCTGTGTGTCTTTGGTTTTAGTAGGAATTGCTTAACCTTTGGTACTGGAATGGCCTGTTTGTATGCAAATCTTCACCACAGCGGGGTCACAAATGTAGGTTATGATTAGTAAGGGAGGAGAGCGGTCCCCAAATTAAACAAAACATACTGTGAAGTTATCAAAGCACCATGGTCTTCTAATTCCATTAGGGCAGTAGTGTGTAATAACTGGCTCTTAACTGCTTCAAGTGTCTGCAGCTGTGTGCTGCTTGTGGAAGATGCCATTTCGTGTTCTATTTCCAGCTTTTGGCATAGTCTTGCTTTCCTGCAGACAAGTAGATGCATTTAACTTCAAAACCATTTAGCTTAAGAACACTTTCTGTAGTGTCTAAGAAAGTTCATATAAGAGAAATATGGAAATGATCGGCATGTTGTTACCTGAATATGGGCTGTGGTAATTGTTGGCTTGGTTGATTTTTTTTTTTGGTTTGTTTGTTTGTTTAGCATCTTCCCGTGGTCGGCATGTTGTTACCTGAATACGGGCTGTGGTAATTGTTGGCTTGGTTGATTTCTTTGGTTTGTTTGTTTGTTTAGCATCTTCCCGTGAACACAAATTAAACTTCAAGAAGAGCAAGGAAGTGTGTTTAAGTTACGTTCAGGATGCCATGCTACAAAAGCAGTGGAAAAGGGCTGCAGAGTTTCTGACCTTCTATACTGAGTCCCTGGAGAAAGACTTTTCTACAGAATACATGGGTCCATCAGAGGTAAGCCAGTATCCCTTATCAGAGTTCTTTTGCAGTTGAAAAAATACTTGCAAGAAGAATCTATAATACTTCAGGACCAACATTTGTCTTTAACTAATTGTAGTCTCAATTTTTTTTTTTTAAATTAAATAAAAAGCATCAGAGGTTAAGACCTGAAAAGCTAGGCAACTTTTATAAGCTAAACTATTTAAAAAAAAAAACAAACAAAAAAAACCAAAAAAAACCCCCCAAAAACCCAAAGACACTGAAGCTTCCAAAACTAACTAAGCAACTATTCAGGTGCTGATGTAGAAACACAAAAACCCAAAGACACTGAAGCTTCCAAAAACTAAGCAACTATTCAGGTGCTGATGTAGAAACTCTTGGATGGCAGGCTGCAGGAAGTACACCAGACTTTGTCATTGGTAGTGCTCAAGGCAGCATGCTGACTTGCCAAAAGTCTGCCTCTGCACAGGCATGCCTCTGCTGTGAGTTTAACCAATCTTGCTGGAGCTTGAATTCTGCTCATATCTTGCTTTTAGGGATACTGAGAATCTGCAGTGCTGTCTGATGTTTTTTCCTGACAGAGTGCTCAGTGCTCCTGAAGAATTCTCTGGGCTTGCAGCCTGTTTTTTGAGGGGTTTTGTTGTTTGGTGGTTTTTTTGTTAATGTAGTCTTCTGAAATGGAAAAGCAGTAAATGTGTCTGCCCCTGCTGGTATGCCATCAGTCAGAATCTGTTTGAAATTTAGTAGCTTATTTGGGTCCTTGCCAGCTCCTCCAGTTCTTACAAAACTCCTTGCAGGTGTGGAGATAGAAGCAGGAGGGAAGGGATCAGAGCTGTTAAAAGAAATGGAGTGCTTGAATATGGCCAACCTGTTGGAATATTTGGTTACATTGTTTACGTCGACCTTGAAAACAAGTGCATGTAGATGGTAAGCTACATCTAGTTGGAAATAATCTTTATTACCAAGTTCAGAGAATGATGTATACCTTTTGTTTGAGTTGAAATGTATCAAAGGAAGCATAAGTTTTCAGTAACTTTGAAACATCCTGTTTTCAGTAACAGAAGGTAAAACATGACACGTGCAAGTTTCATGAGTTTTGCTGGAGTACTGTGTTTATACCAAGCAGTTGTGAAGCACCAGCTGAATGATTGTAAAAATCCTACTAGATGAATAAGTAGGTAACTATAGCTGTAGACACCTAATGTTCCTTTTCTATTTGCAATTCAGATGTTTTTTCTTTGCTTTTGCACTGCTTCTGTTCATGTTACAGTAGCTACAAGTTTATATACAGATAAGACTGTATATAATGGTGACTTCCCTTTTTTTTTTGTACTGAAGTTATTTTTGAATCCCTTTCTCCCCATTAATAGATAATTTGGAGAATAGGAACTGAAATTCTGTGCCATCATTCCCATAGCAGCATGAAAGAATTCAACTCTTTCATAGAACAGATGAAAACTTTAGGAGTAAAAAGGTATTTGAAGGTGAGTGTACTTAATGCAGTCTTGATGATTTTCTAAATGTTTACCTGAATGCTTACTCAAGTGTTAGTTTCTGCATTTCTCTCTTGAAGTGTATTACTGGTAATAGTGTCAAAGATAGTAGATCTGAGTTACCGATTGCATGATAATTTAACCATTATCCTATACCTAACTGTGTCTCATTTGGTCTATATATTTGATCAGATGCGTATCATCAGTCCTTAGAAGTGCCTAGATCCTTTAATTTTTTTAACTTGAAATGGTTACATTCTTTTTCATGCATGCCCCAGCAACCTCTAATTACATGCTAACACCTGCCAAGTTTTGTTTACAGTCCTTAATTTGGCTACTGTGCTCCTGACTAAACAGTTAAACTTAAATTTTGCTGTTGTTACCCACCCACTTTGAGTAGCTAATCTGTATATAAAAGTGGGCCTTACACTGTGGACCCCTGTGTCACCCAGCTGTAGTTTTTCTTTCCTGTGGTGACTTATTCAGACCTATATTGTTTGGTTTCTTTGACGGTTTCTCACTTGTGATGATGCTTCTTTCTTTCATTCTGTTGTATTTTTTCAAGGCCTTCAACGGAAGCTCTGTACAGGAGTTTACTAGAGCTAATTGAAGGTTTAGACTTTTATCCAGTGCCTAATCACCATGATAGGGTGGTAGGACATCCCTCTTTCAGGTGTTCTGCAATTGTGTAGCAAATGTAACTGAAGTGGATTTCCTCAGGTCATTTTCAGATCATCTTAAATAGGTACAGCACTTGTTAGTGACAGGCAGGCTTTTGAGACAACTGCTTTCTGCTGCCTTGATAAGTACTACTGAGTGTCCACCATGTGATGGGTGACTTTCTGCCCCACAGATTAAGAGCTTCAGCCGTTTCCCTTCCCAGGGATACATCTTTGTATGTCAGATATGCTTTTGATTAGTAATGCTTCTCCAGCATCTTCAGACAGAAAAAAATTACTGAGGTTCTTGTCTCATCTTCCTGCCCTCAGTGATCATAGAATCATAGAATGTTTTGGGTTGGAAGGGACCCCTAGTGGTCATCTAGTCCAACCCTCCTGCAGTGAGCAGGGACACTGCTAACTAACTAGATCAGGTTGCTTGCTATTCTCCCATTCTTGCATTTTTCTTCAAAATTTCATGTAAAGATACTGTTTGGATGAAAGGATCTGTGTAAAATGCTCTTTAATTAAAGTACTTTACTAACCATGTTTGCAGTATTTTATATGCATGTCAGTAACAAGTCTCTCTTCTTTCCCTGCACATCTGTGTAGAACTTCACTGTATTGCTGAGATTCTCTCTGTGATGTGAAATGCTGTGGTATGGACTGTTTGAATTACAGGTTTGTTTAGAGCATGCCTTTCATCTCCTTTGTAATGGACTGATAGATGAAGCTTACCAAAACCTGTCCCTGGCAGAAAGTTGGAGGTTTGGAGAACAAACAGCCATTCAGGATAAAGAAATGAAACTGATTCAAGCTTACAAGGGACTGTTGGACTACTACAGCTGGTCTAAGCAGAAGACCATCTTGTTAGAGCATGGTAAGTCCCAGTGTTGTTTTTGTATTGAGCTGTGAACTTCAACTTGCTTGCTCATGCAGACACACCATGGTTTGCAATGACAGCTTTTCCATGCAGGCTGCTCTTCTGCCTTTGTCTGCATATAAAGGTACCAAAGGGAAATCTGGACTTCAGAATTTGGTGGTTTGGATGGTATGTAGTTCTATATCAGCAATGATGGTGGTGCCAAAATGATGCACTGACCTGAATTTTTCTGAAGTGTCCTGAAATGCTATTCTGAAACTCTTTCTCTCCACAAATCATGTTTCTTATATCTAGCCAGCGTTATCTAAAATAATGATTCAAAGGAGTGTATTCACTTATAGCAGTAACTTAATAGGCTCATAAGTGCTTGAGGGCTGCTAGAATTGTGTTAGCAAAAACCCCCAAAACTTGTATATGAATTTCAGTTTCTTTAAAGGTTGGTCAACAAAGGTTGATGCTTGCATGTGGTGTCTAATTCTGTATATACCTGCTGGCTGTGTGTTATCAGTTACCTTGGGTCTCTACTTGTTTCTGTGGAAACTAAGTATTGAAATTGGTTTACGGACCTTGTGCTGGTAGCATCCTGTCTTGGAATACTACTTGTCATGCCCCATGAGTTGAAATTGGGTGATAATAAATTTGATTGAAGAACAGTGTAAACTTCTTGTTTCAGTAGTGAGGGAACTGAGGCCTCTTAAAAGCTGTCTGACTGGAGTCCTTGCTTAGCAAAATGTGATCATCTCTTAGGTGCACCACCTTTTCAAGACCCCTTTTGATTAGCAGAGCTAACCTTGTGGCATTCTTTTGTGTTTTGGTAGGTCAGGATGGATTTGAAGACTTGTCTGTTGAACAGGAAATGCACAGTTGCTTTCGGAAGGCAGCAGTGAACTTAAAGGAGATAATTAAAATACCCGGAGTCTGGGATCTCTTTGTGAAATGCTATGTGGATGTAAGGGCGTGTTTTACAAGTATCTTCCTTTTGAGTTTCCCTGTCTAGTTTTCATGAAGATGTCTGTCTGCAGCTTTTTTATATGTGTGTGGGTGACAACAAAGTATTTTAAAAGCAATGCATCTGTTACGTGTATCTCGCTGGTTTTGATTTAGAGCACAGTTTACTCCTCATAGAACTGCAGAGCCTGCACAGAGTACAAAAAGGACTTTATCTGTGCATTGACAAGAAAAAGAAATAGACAAACAGCTTGCATATTTTGTTTTCATGGTGCTATACAGAAATTGGAGCACAGCTGCTTTGTTTAAATTCCTGAAAGCAAGTTCTCTTTTTGGCAGAGCAGTGTATTTTTCTGGATACACTAAATGTTAAAGACACCAAACATGCAGTCCCTCTCTGTTTTGTTTTGGGTTTTTTAAAATATATGCTTAGAACTTGTAATTAAGAAATAAAGTTAATCTTAAAATCTCTTTGAAATTTACTTTTTGTAAAAGTTGATAAACTCTGACTTTTCTAAGCAGCTCTTAGGGAATTTTGCTTGGTGCTGACAGCTGCCAAATTCTCTCATTGAGTTCTCTCTTTAAAGACATGGCAGGCTCCTTCAATATCTCTTTCCAGTGAGCAAGTGCTGGTAATTCTTTGACAGTTAAATAAGTGCTAAAGGAATTTTCTCCTGTAGCAGCTTCTATGTGTGAATTTTTATTTATCGGTGGTAAGAGTAGCCAGTAAAATGAAAATATGCTAGTGTTAGTCCTATCTAATATGCTGCACTCTTAGATACAGACTGTGCTATTGGATAGTTCTGTGGCAGCCCAAAATTAGTTGTAAGAGTTTGATTGTTAATATGTGGCAAACTAATGACAGACTTAACTTCTCTTAGTTGTTGGAGTTCTATGGAGACCATAATGAAGCACGCCAAGTATTAAATGAATATGCCTACAACTCAAAGTTTCCTGCTAATCCCAATGCTCATGTTTACCTCTATCAGTTCCTGAAGAGACATGGTGAATCAAAGAAATCGCTCATATCTGCGCTGAAGGTATGTATTATAGAGTAGCTACAGTCTGTTGTCGTTCATGTTGTGTGGTGGTCTGACAATTTGGTTCAGTTGTACCAATGTTACATTATTTACCCTATTGTATTCTTTGTGGAAAGCAGAGGGTTAGAGGAAAGTCAGTGGGAGGGATGCTAATGGGTGGAGCATACAGCATCCTTTACTGTCTTTGAATTCAAGTCTTTGTTTTGCCTTTAACTGATACATCATATGACTACTTCAAGTTGGTAAGCAAGCTCAGAGAACATGTTTACACAGTTCCAGAAGTCTGTATCAGCAGTCTTGTATATAACATGAATTAATTTTTGTTAGTTTGATCTTTCCAATATTGAAGAAATCATGAGATGCTTGCTCTTTCACATACTGATCCTGTCTAGCAATTAGTTTCTCTGCTGCTTTTCAGTGAGCCGTGCATTTAAGCTAAAATGGAAGTTAATTTCTGCTGGCTGTTGGCAGACAAGGCCTTGCTGTATTAAGCTTTTGTAGAGTTGCTTTTACGTTCCTGCTTTCCTGGTCCTTACTCACTGATCTTGGTAGCTTCTTGCAAACAGTATTTTGCAATCTGTTTTGCCACTTGATGGCACTAATGTGCTTTTGTTAGGCAAATGTTTTAAAACAGCTTCATAAAGTTTAGACGTTAAAACAGTAGCATATATGTATAAAATTCCATCTTCTCAGCACTTTTTAGCAGTGGCTGTATACACTAGTCTCTTCCAAGATAGTGACGAATCAAAGAACTAGTCTGATAGGTCCAGAAACCATGGTGCAATACACAGAGCAGTAGACAGGGGAGCTAGAGTTGGCCTAGGAAGGAAATGATGGTACCTTCTAAAAAGGGGACACTGGATGTGGATTTGGGCTGCTCCTCGAGAATGTTGTATTTGTCACATGCAGTGTTTTCCAACAGCTGTCAAGGTATTTCATCCATTGTGTCAGAGTAGTGTCACAGATGTGCAAAACGGACCTAGATACTCATTCTTTATATCAAGGCGCTAAGGTACCAAATTACTTAATTTTCGTAATTAAGCCACCAAAAAGTCTGAAGCCCGTAATTCTCTTGATCAGATAGAAGTCTTCAAAAGTTTTCACATTAAAATAATGTATCTGATGTTCTTTTGGGTTTTATTTTTTCAGATCTTGCATGATATTGTTCCTTCTCATGAACTAATGATAGATTTTAATACGATGCTTCAGAAATCAAGTAAGTCTTTAAATATCTTTGTTCTTTTCCTTTATGTTAATCTGGAATCATGTTCTGAAGTTATGCTGCAGCTGCCTTTCTGCTTTTTGAAGGAGTCACGTTTGTTAAGAATAAAAAAAAAACCCCAAACCCCAAAGCTAACTTTCTGATCACAGTTGGATGTGTGAGCAGGCATTTACAAACTCTGTGAACAAATGCCTTTCTTATTTTAAAGGCTGATCAAAGTAAACTGTTGTAAGGCACAGCCAGGATCTCAAAAATAACTCTTAAAAAAAATACTTTTTTTTAGGTACCCTATTCTGAATGCCAGGGTCTCTATTCCCTTTTTGGGGTCTCAGATTGATATTTTTTTTTTTATTTCTCTTCTGGGGGAATTGAGATGGATCTATGCCTTAGTTCATTGTTACTGATCAAAGAACATAATCTGCCTCCTCTTCAAGGCAGTGAGAGTTATCTTCAAGCTGGTAGAAAAGTCTTCCAATCTGGAGACTGTTTTTCTGTACTGATCAATTGCGTTCCAAGCTGCATGTCATCTTGGATGTGATATGTTCCAGCAAGTCAGCAGACTGGTGAAATGTCCTTGAATCAAGATTGTTCTCTCCTTCTGATTTCCTGCTTTGGGGGGGGGGGGGGGGAGTGGTGTGGAACCAACCTCCTGGCTGAAACCTCCCTTTTTCTGTTCATTCATGACACATTTGCTAACTTTTTGTAGCTATTTAGGGGACTGATTTTCTTTCTTTAAGAAATTTATACTGATAAATGAACTATCACAGCAGGTAAATGTGGGAAAAGTTACAAGTGTTGTTTTAAGAACTCTGCTGCTACAGAACTGCTGATGTAAAATGTGTGGTTTATTTGTATCAGTCCCAGATTTGATTTTGGGGTTTTTTTGGTGGCATCTCAGGATTTTAAGAGTTCCAGAGGCACTGTGTTCCCTTCCCATGGGAAGAACACGTGCCCATTGGAAGCACAGATTAGTGAGCTCTGGAAATAGCGACTACTGTAAGCAGCAGACTGTGAGCAGGATGAGTGGAGGGACAGTGTCTCTGGTATGAGTTGTGCTCTTGAGCCAGGATGTTAGTATTCCTTAACTTTGTCTCTTGGAAGATGTAGAAGGCAGTGGGGGGAACCCTCAGTAACAGGGGAAGTAGCAACATTTAGGTAGGCAGGATGGAGAACTGTATTTCACTTGTTGTTTACTAATGAGTTCAGTTTGATCTAAGTAATTAAAAAATCAGCCTAATCTTTTTCCAGAGAAAAGAAAAAAACGTCGACTGGGGCTAGAAGTCATTTTTTCAGCCTTGGATTATGCTGGCTGGAAGGAAAATGTAAAAGCATGGAGCTGTTTGGCAAGACAGGTGAAACAAATTGTAATGTAAGTATCTGATACATTTGGTTTTAGCACATTGTCTCAAGCCTTCACCTTTGGGCAACTGACAAAGCAACACTGTGTAGCCTTTGCCTTCTGTGCTGGTGAAGGGAACTCTCCAGCCTACCCTGAGTTCTGTGGCAGCGCTTAGCTGCAGTGCGCTTTCATTGGGAGGAAAGAAGAAATTAATATTGAAGGGAATTCCAAATTTCTGGTATTATCATCACCTGAAAAAAAAGTTTTAAAAGTTGCTTTTTTTAACCAGGTTGTATGCTTATGCAGAAAGAGTTATTCAGATGTTTGGGTAGCATTTGCTGCTTGTCGCCAGTCTCCCTCTTTTGGGGCAGGGGGTTTGAAAATTTCCAAGTTGGGTCTTCTGCTCTGTTACTATGCGTACATTATTTGAAGCTGGTTTGAGGATTGCTGGGCTGCAACAGGGGCATGACTGGTACTGTACGGACTGGTGTGTTGTGTGATGGTGGGTAGCTGTTGCAGCCAGTGTATTCTTAAATGCTGAGCCAGTGTGCCTGGGGATTGATGTGTCCTCACCAACACTGACAAGATAAGGCCTCTGATTTCGGAAGGAGCCATCTCGGGCAATCTGCGCCCAGAAGGCCTCTAATGTCTAGACTTTATTTTACCCAACAGCCAGGGTGTTGTTGTTTTTAAGCCCTATACATTTACAGTAAATTAATTCAGTACTTAATTTGTCCCATTTTGCAGTTTTATTGCCACCTCCACCTACACAGCATCTGCTGTTAAGGTCCAGAAGGTAGTGGATTAAAGCTAGGAGTGCTGTTGCATAGCGTTACTAAAAATGGTATGGTACTCTAACTTTACCTACATTTTTATATTTGAAGACATAATTTCAGAGTATCTTGAAATATACTGGGCATCTTGATTGTTTTATGGGAATATCAGTTCTCTGTTGTAGATAGTTTCCATTTCTGAAATGCTTGGTTTAAGGTATTTATTGCATAACAGTTATTGGGATAAGTGTTTGGCATAAGGTAGTCTTTGCGTATGCAGAGTAACACAGGCTGCTTCTGAAAACAAACCAGCCCCTTCATACTACTAATTTGTTGACAAACTTGAAGAAACTTTATTACTGTTGACAAACTGGCACACAAGTCAAAGGCTCGCTTCATTTCACACCATAATCTGTGTTTTTGCCCAGTCTAAATAAGACTGCTAGAGTTTACCTCCTGCCTCACTGGTGTTGCCAGAGATCAAAAAAAAAGTTGTTTCTGTTTAGATTAGTGTTTCAGTCCGCAGTGTAAGGTCGGTGTGCCTAGGCTGGGAATCTGAGACTTGTAGCAAGCTGATGATAAAGCTTATGTCCTCCTATCATCTTTTCATCCCAATTTAAGCTTTTCTGTAACTTTTTTACCTTTTTCCAGCTCTGAGAAGCATCTTGACTGGATCAAGCAAGAGTGGAACTCCAGAAAGGACTGGTGGCCAGCCTTCCATTTTAGTCGTTACTTGGCAAAAAAGAATTGGCAGGAAAATGAAAGCCTTTCATATGAAAAAGCTCTGGTGGCTGGAATCTTACTGGGAAGGGGTAATACTAAATGTTCTTTCCTTTTCACTACATAAAACAGAAATAATGTCTAGATCTAGCCCTAATGAGTTGGTATGCAGCTGATCTACTCCCTGGAAGAAATGCAGTTTCTTTTCTTCTAGGAAAGATTGTTATCTTTGAAGCTGAACATGAGAAAAAAAGTGTTTAAATTGTTTTGATATTTGACAGTGAGGTTTATTTTGCATAACTTTTCTTATCCTGGTTTAGAGTTCTGTTTTATCTGGCCTTGTTGAGCAGTCAAAATACTGTTTATCTTGTTGTTTAATCTTCAAACCACAATTTAAAAAATGCACAATGTGCTTCTGAGTGAACCTTGTGAGGACTGCAGGGAGTTTGCTTGCTGGATGCTAGTCTAGGCAGTGTCTCCAGCAAATACTGGGTATCAGCTGGTCCTTAAGAACCATGGGGGTGTTGTAATGCAGGAAAGAGGAGGAGGTTGGATCTTGAGTGAAAAAAGTAAGAAGGTGAAGATCATAACCTCTTTAGTAGCATTCTTTGAAACGCTGCCAAAACCAAGTGGAGTATGAGGCCAAGGAGCAGCTGCTAAACTGAGAATGAGAATATGGTGTGGAGACCATGGCTCGTATACTGGTTTGGACTTCTGGTTGATAGGCAACTTGTTTGCTGTCAACATTTATATAACTTCTGGACTTCATAAAATAATTTCTTAGACCGAAAGTCTCTTTTTTGCTTTCAGTAATTTGTTATCAAGTATCTCTGAGCTTCCAGATGGCTAATAAAATTCTTCCCACCTCTAACTTTCTTTAATGAAGCTTGTGTGCTTATTGGTGTCAGTATGAGCCTCTGTTTTTCCTTATCCAACACAAGTTAATACATGAAATCAATGCTTCTTTACTCTCTTGAAATTTTACTTTTTAATCTATTTGAAAAGTAAAAACAAAAGAGGAAAATATTTTGCAAGACACAGCATACAGTTATGTACATGTGGAAAGTTTTATGGGTCAAATAAGGATAGATTATTTAATGCTGCAGTTATGTCTCTAATGTGCCTGTCTTGGATTACTTTTTTACCTTTTATTGCTGAAAACTTAGATGTTTGCATGTTATTTAAACAGTGAAAGCATTTTGTATTTGCCTGGATCGTGGTATAATTTACAATGCTTTTTCTTTTTTTTTTTCTTAGGTTGCAAGTACTTTAAATATGTATCACACCAAGGCTGCAAAGCTCAGGTGAAAAGGTTTCGGATACTGAAGAAATTTGTGAATAAGCACAATCCTGTCTACCTGAGAATATCTGGTCTTTCAGATTCCTCTGTACAACTTTGATTAGAAGGCATCCTTCAGGTTCTTGCTGTGTTTTCTTTGGTTTTTTCCCCTCTCTGTGAAACTGACTTCTGTATTGGCGCTATTCTAAAACTTGTAGTCAGACCCTATTGACTCAGTACTAGACTGTTTTATATATGTCTGTAAAAACATTTTTTGGTTTATTTTATAATAAAATGAATATAAATCAACTGATAAGGTTGAAGAATTTATTTAATATTAGTCCCATATTTCTGTGTGAAGTGCAAACAGCACTGATTTCAAATACATCTTGAAAAACATTTAATATTATGGTGTGGAACTTCTGTATCAATAGTATTGTAGAGTTGATCCTCCTAGATGCATAAATGGTGATTTAAATGACTGCTGGAATGTAGGTCAAAATCCTTTCAGGACTAGCAGTGGCATTCATAATAGGTGTAATAACCTAGGAACAGTACATGATGTAGTGTGAACATCCATTCTCAACCTGTAAAGGTTACATAGCTTGCTGCTTATAACTAATCATTTCCTGAAATATATGGAAAATGGAGAGGCATGTGTCACATTTTTTGCATTGTATATTGAGAAGAATTATAGGTTGTGAAGATCTACTGTAGCTGGTTCAAATAGATGATGTACTTCAACATATCCAAAGTCAGTTTTCCCACATGTCATGCTTACCAGTTGTGTGCCCAGTTCAGGGGTTGTTTTCACATTATTGGCAGGAGAAGAGTGAAAGATTGCCACACCTGCGTGGCTACAGAGGAAAGCTAGTGTTGCAGTGCTTTGAAAGGGCAAAGGCACGGAACTATGAAAACTTCTCTGCCTGGTGGAAGTGACTTTCTAGAATCTTTTTGCAGTCTTGCCTATGAGTTGAAATATGCACTGTTGCTGTGCTTGCAAAGCAAATGTTAATGTGTTGTCACAAACTAGCATTCCAGTTTGCTCGAAAACAACAACAAAATGGTTTCCAAATACTACTTCTGGTTTAATGACAGGTCTGTAGAACTCTTGTGGATGAACTGCTTGAACTACCTCTGGAAATGAAATAAAAGATATCTTTAATAGCATAATAGTATATGGTTAAATACAGCTGTGATTTTAAGCACTCAGCTTTTATCTGGGATTTTGGTCTGGGTTAATATGGGTCTTGTGATATGTGACTTAAGACAATGTGTCTTAAACATTAAGTGAGCTACTTGCTGTAACTGTATGTTTTATAAAAAAAAAAAGCAGCAATTATCTGTCATTCCAGACCTGTGTGTTAGTTTAGTTCTGAATCCCTAAGAATGCTGCTTCCCTGTTCTGTAATAGTCTTAGGTTTTTGTTGGAGGTCTTCAGCTGAGTTTTGACTGTTTAAAAGCTGTCCTGGGACAACCCTGGGAGGCAACCAGGCAGGGGTGTCCCTTCCCTGGGGTCCTTAATTTGTGCCCCTCTGCTCCTCTGGACTTGCAGAGATGGGACTTTGATGGGCTGGTGACTGTCCTGTAATGGGCCTGGGAGCATCCCAGCAGGGTATTATCTGGGCTTCCCCCTTCCGTTGTGTCTCTGCTCCTTTGTGGGTGCGCAGGGGAGCTTTTATCATATAACCTAACACAGAACAGTATAAAAGTTAAATGCTAGAGCTCCTGCTGCTTCTTGAGAGCTCCCATACAATTTTCCTTCTGTCCCCTTAGCTGCCTGTGGGAGATGCATGTGCCTTGCAGCAGCTGAGAAACCATCTCTTTATTGAGGAAGAAGTTTGAAACAAAGCAGCAGAGATTGGGGTGGAGGCAAGAAGAGTGTGGTAAGGAGAATGAGAGGATAAAGAGGAGCTCGATGTCTTTGAGAAAAATCTGTTAATCCATTGTGCTCACAGCTTTCTCCTGTGACTTCTGGAAGCGGGATTGCTGCCAGGGATCATGTTCTCTCTTGGTGCTAGAACTACCATGCAGCAGTCAGCAAGTTGAAGAGCAGCACAGTCCCAGCTTTCACAAAACTATCTCAAGCATTGTTCTTTCATGTCCTACAAGAAACTTGCTATTTCCTGACACCAAGGTACTTACAGCTGAGACAAATCTGCAGATCACAAGTTCTGAGTGAAATTTCCTGTGTAAGTTATTCAGTGCATACTGTGTTTTCAAGGTTGTGTGTTGTACCTTGAATATGGTAACTGCTAATGGACTGGAGTATTTTGCTTTGGTTCTGAATTCTATGATCTGGGTTTGGTTTTCTTACGCCTTGACATCTTCATCCTGTATACAAAACTTCTGTGAGGTGGTGTTTTTTTTTTTTTTTTCCTTCTGTGAAACAAATAGCATATCTCTTCTTCACTGATCTCCTTTATGCAGAGACAAGGAATTTGTTCAGGGAATCCACATCTTCTGGTCCACAGACCCAGTGCCTGTTGTCCTGTTCTTCCACCTGTTATTTTTAATGTTAAAGCCTAACATAATGATATCAGAAAACTGCAATTCACTTCAGTTCTGTCCTCTTCTTTCCCTGTTGTTCTGTTCATATTTTTGATGCTCTTGCTTGTGCTTTCCTGTTTTAAGACTGTCTTTACTAAAGTTCAGGAAAAGCAAGCTAATGAAGTGTCAGCTGCTTTTAAATGTGTGGACCCTGTGTGTTTTGACCCCCTTCCTCTTCCCACCGTGTTCTTTGTATTCTGAGCAGCTGGCTCATGCTGGAAATGCGGACGGGACTTGCCTTAGCTTTCTGAGCAGTGTAAGGATATTGTCAGCACTAAACAGGTGCATGTGTTACCATTGGAGTGCTCCTTGCAGAATCGGAGGATTTGTGTGCCTTGTACTGGTTTGAATTTACAGTTCCTCAGGGCTTTCTGTAATTGGTGTTCTTATCTGTGATGGTGCATGGAAAGTTCTGCTAAGTCTTGTCTTGTTACATTTAAGGAACAGCTGGAGGTGGTCTGTTGGCTGAAGGAGGGGATAAAAAAAAAAAGACTGCTCACTACAAGGAGTCCTTGGGTAATGTGAGCAGTAGGCTCTGTGGGAGGTTATGTGTTCTCTCCTTGCCAAATGTGAGTAAAGCTATTCTAGCTTTTCTGCCCTCATCAGAGAGCAGCAAGGAGTGTTCTTGCCTCCTGGACTGAAGTATCCAGTAATTGGGAAGTGCAATTCTCTATACAGGTAAGTATTCTGAGTTTTTGTCTGCAAGTGGCACATCCCTAGGAAAGGGAGAGAAGTGCTTATGTTCCATTAATGGAAGAGGGTTGAACTGATGGATAATGTTAGTTACCCTAAAGAGCCCAGTAATGCTAAAGGAATTAAAAGCCTAGGGAATTTGTAGACTGTAGTTACAAATTAAGAGTACGTGAATAACCTCACTTATTATCCTTGCTTTTTATTGTGCTTTCAAAATAAGTCAATTGCCAGGGGAAAATGAAGTGTAATGCCTTAATTTCAATGATTGTCTCCAATGTATGAGAGCACTAATTGAGATAAGCTGATACTTCAGCAGATTTAAATACTTGGATTTAAATTGCTTTATCTCATGACAGTGCTGAATCTTTTGATTGGCATGTTTGTTTCCGGTTTACTGAAGTCTAAGCAGAGATGGTATTATTGGCAGGCTGTTGGGCAATCAAGGTGCCACAAGTTAGTCACAGCAAAACAGGTGATGGTTAAAAACCCAGAGTTTTTTTTAAACAGTCATTTCCCAATAAGACTCTGAGGGGACTTAGTAATTACAGAGTTTTCTTGGCTGTCATGTTATGCTGCTGGTTATATTGAGAGCTAGGACTGGGAGCTTTGACTTCCCCCTGAGCCACATGCAGATAGACCCCAGGAGTAAATGGCAATGTGTGGGGAGAGGGGGAAAAAGTTTTGGGTGAGTGGAGGTGTTCCTATACATGAGGTTCTCCCTTCAGCTTCCCTTTCCCCACGTTCTGCCTGTGTCCTGTGGAGGGAAAATAGTAAGTAGGAAACTGCTGGAAACAGCACAAAGGGTATCTGTGTATTGGTCATAATCTCCTAGGATATGTGGAGAGGAGAAGTAGCTAATTGCTTTTTTTTTTTAATTGGCTCCTAGTGTTGCAGAAGAAATAGAACAGATTGCAAAGCCTTGCTCTCTAGTAAGCTTTCCTGTATGGAAGTGTCTAGAGAGTGGGTGCATGCTAAAGCCTCTTCCTAACAGCATCTGACTGGCTGATTGCTCCTGCGGTGGCAGGGGAGAGCATGATTTATTGATTTACTCCTCTTAGCTGGATCACTTAGGCTCTTGGTGTGCTGCTGATCTTACGCAGCTGATGCTGTACTCCAGTAGCTGATGGGTGGGATCCTCTTGCAGGCTGTGCTAGAGGGAAAAGTGGGCAAAAAAATCTTGTGCATCTTTAAATCAGTTTAACGTCAACTGAGATAAAACTAAAATCAATTAGCTTAAATACAGGGTTACCACAGAATATCAGTCAACATCAGATTGTTCTGGTGCCTTAAATGTGTTTTCTCTTTTCACTCTCCTTGAACTTATACCTGGATTTGTGGGTAACAACAATGTATCTGTAAAGCTTTTTGTCCTGAAATTACTTGTACCTATGGTTAACTGTTGCCTTAATTAGGTTGTATTTTATGGCCCCGATCCAGTCTTTGTGAAACCAGACCCCAGTTTGGTGCATTTTTAAGAGCTGGGTAAAATAGTAGTTAGCAACTGAGAATTACTCTTTGTGTGTTTTTGTAAATGGGGAGAGATTGCCAGCTTCTGTATGTGGGTATCATATGTTGTATTTTGATCTGTTGTTCATATTTCTTGGTGAAGAATTTCTCAGCCAATTTAGACTAAGATGTAGGGATTAGATTTACGAGTGCTACAAGGGGCATGAGAAATGTCCAGAGGGGAGGGTTCAGCTATGTGACGTGTGAAATAGCAAAGAGGCAGCCCGGAGGGTTTCTTTCCTGCCAAGTAGTAAACTTCAGAGAGAAGGGAGAGAGAATGTAAGCAAGCCTGAGAATGCTGAGCTCTCTGGCTGGCAATTAATAAAATGGATAGGATGAATGAACCATACCACAAAGAAGTCAAGGATGTCTATACGTTTGACCTCAGGAAACCTACACTGAAGGAAGTGAATGTTTGGCCATGCACTGGCAGCAGCAGCTCTGGAGTTTCTTTTTCTTGCCCACATGTCTTTCTTTGCCTCTCTTTGTTGTGCCTGATAGGCAGTCTGCTGGGGCATCCTCAGTGTCTGGATTACGGGCCACCTTTCCAGCCCCCTTTTCACTTGGAGTTCTGTTCTGCCTATGAAAACTTTGGCTGTTGTGACCAGCAGAAGGACAACAGCATTGCAGCAAAATACTGGGACATCATGGATTATATTGATCCGCGGGGGCATAAACTGTGTGGGACGTATATCAAAGATATCCTGTGTCAGGTAGGGCAGAAAAATTCTATCTGTATTTTATGCTTTGGGCTGACTTTGGGGTCAGTTGTGGTTCTGATAGCCTCTTACAGCTGGCTGTGTTGCTGTGAAAAGAGGTGTGGGAGCCAGGGGAAAAGTGGGCTGACAGAGTAATGGTACCTAATCCTCAGCATGCGCTTTGCAAAGTGCTTTGTGTAAGGTGCATCGCTTTGTGGTATCTGGCAACATATAATAACATTTCCTAGCAACTATGATTTATGAAAGTATTGCTTGACTCTGATTATAATGGGAATCCTGGCGTGCTGCTAATTTTTCATAATGGAGAGAGTTATGGATCAATATTTTCTGCTTGCAGTTACTAGGTGCTAGATTACTAATTGTACAGGATGAAATGATATGGAAATTATCAGACAAAGTGTTTGGGTCCCTGGACCCTATAAAGGATGTGTTTTGATTGTGTTGCTGCTGGGGATGCTGCAAATGGTGCAAAAGTAGAACAAGATTTAATGGGCAGTGGTTTCACAGAGCTGCTGTGCAAGGTCCTGAGGCTTCAGGCACTGCATTTTCATCAGTGCTGTCTCCCCAGTGTCCTGGCTTATGGAAACAGGCATTGCGCAGTGAGAAAAGACCAAAGGCACTGTTCTTCCTGAGCTCCCCTGCCTCCCTCTAATTAAAGGGCAGAACTGACCTGCCTTTTCAACAACTGTTAGTCATGCAGAGTTGGACTTACTGCGTGCCAAAACACAAAGCAGCCAAAAGGCACAGTCTTACTAAGAACATATAAAGTGCTTCTAGTTAATACTTCCTTAGCCCTAAAATATTATCTGTGTATAAAAATGTTTCCATTCATTTTGGATGCTGGCAGGATTCCGGCATCTGCTTGGGGTGGAGGACACATACCCTTATAGCACCAGGGCTGAAAGAAGTAGCATTAGTGTTGTTTGTCATTTTACAGTTGTTAAACTAGAAAAAGATGTGTTACAGATCCTAGCAGAACCACCAGTGTTGGTGTTATGAAGATTTTCTACATGTTGCAGGCAGAGAAAACACTATAAAAATGTGTCTATTGCTTTGTTGCTCATTCTGCAGGGCATAATTTAATTTTGTATTTGTTCTAAGTGTTTATTGTAGCAAAAAAACCCCAAACCACCCTATATATCTTCTTACAGATTTTCAAAGTAGCATGCTATTACTCTTTTCATATCTTTCTAGAGTATGATTGCTGTTAAATCTTTGGGGAGGATCTTGTGATTGTGTTACGTATTGCTCTTCCTATTCAAGTTGGTGACAACCATGGAAATAAGGTTGGGTTCTCTAGCAAATATTATTTGGCCGTTGAATTAGTGGAGGAGCAAAGATCTACCAAATGGTTTTCCTTTAGTGATGTCACTTTGGATCAAATTGTTACTGATGATCTCGTGTGGAAGGGATGGAAAATGATGACATCTCCATTCTACCACCTCCACAGTAACCTGATAATTTGTAGTCGCTACCTGTGAAATGTTGGCATATGGTGCCACATCAAATACAAAAAGACAAATGCATGTACGTGATCAGGATGTAATTGTGTCAAGTGCTTATTTCTGCTGTGTATGGCAGGACTTCAGATAAACTGCTGCCCAGTAACAAGTGCTTTTATTGATATTATTCGTATGGAACTTGGGACACAAAGATTAGACTCAGAAGTAATGGTAGACAAAATATTATTAGCTTTTGTCTTTTGAACAAAACAGGTTTCTAGGAAGAGGTGTAGGTGCTTATTGATTGACCTGAATTATTAGTAGCTGCTCTAATCTAGCAAAACCAGCATTATTTCACATCTTTGGGGAAGATCAGAGTAGTAGTGATGTGTTGTAACAAAGCGGCTCGTTTGGTCAGGTGTCCCTTCAGTGCCAAAACCAGACAGTAAAAACAGACAATTTTTTTCCCCCTAGCCTTGCTGGTGTGGTAACGAGTGGTGTGCTGAGCATTACACAGAGGAAGCTGGTTTTGGTGGCTGCAGCAGTCTCGCTGGTCCCACAGAGCCCAAGAAGGATGCCATGGAGTGTACCTTACCTTGGCAGTGGAGCTGTGTGCTTCCTAACAGATAGAAGGTGATTAGATGGGGTTGTGTTCTGGATCATGGATTTCCTGCTGTCACTCTAAGCCAGACGCGTTTCTTTTGAAAACTAACAGGCTAGAAGAGGCATCTAAGGCAATCTGGCTCTGCTGGTAGAGCTGCTTCAGTTTGCATCTGGCACGATCTGGGTCTGGTTTTACTAGCTACACTTGTTCTAAGCATTTGTAGGTTTAGACTCTGACCCTCAGCTGAGCTGTTCTAGGCTTTATCTTAAAAACTCGATATGAAACTCTGAAAACTTCTTGTAATGTTCTAAGGAGGTGTTGTGCAAGTTGCATGGCTATAAAAATTCCCTGGATGCAGACCTTGCTACATGTGCTAGAACAGCTGTTTGGCTGCTGGCTGAGAGGATGTTTCTCAATTCAGAAAACTGCTACAGGAGAGGCTTAAAAGACTGAAAAGGCCAATTAAGCCTTGTTCAAGCTGATTGAAAGCCATGATATTAGCACGGGATAGGAGCTAGTCCAGGGAAAGCAACATACTTAAGCCAGTTTTAATCTAAGGCCTGACTTGATTGCTGAATGCATGCTCTTTTTGCAGAGGAAAAAGTATTTTTGTATTACAAAACAGCAAAATGTCAACTTGATCTTAGCAGTTTCTTCTTCTTCCACTCCATAAAGTAGTGGGATCAATTGTATTGTTTCACGCATGCTTGAGTGAAGTAAAAGCAGGCAACCAACAGAGACTGCAAGGCCACCTAATCCTGGGAGTTTACATAGATCCTGAGGAATGGCCTCCATCTCGTGCATCTTGCTGGGGCTGCGTGCTGCTAGCGCCGTTTGCCAGGAAAACGCTGTGTGGGAAGCCCAATGGCTGGAATAGCGTGGCAGCTGCTCAGGGGCTGCGCTTATTTAGGAGGATGAATTGTAGGAGACCCTTATGTTGCAGACTACTGGCAGAACAGAGTTGATGGAGCTCGGAGGCGGTTGAGAATATGCCTTGTTTCAGAGGAAGCTGTTTTCTCTTCTCTTTCTCTTCTCAGATTGCTGGTCTGGGAGCTGGGCTCCATTCCCACTTACTGAGTGAAATTAAAAATGTTTTCAAAGGTCTTAAAGTAGTCGGAACAAAATTGAGAGGAGCTTTAGACTGCAAGTGACTTGCGCACAATGGAGTGGTGAGCCAGCTGCAGCCGCGTGTTAGCGGGAATGAGGGAGCTTCCCGGGACTCGAAATGCAACAGAGGTTAGGCTCTGTCTGCTCTCCCCTACCTTTCCTTGGTGACATCTTAGCAGTCTGTCGCCTCTCCTTGTCTCCTAGTCACTTGAGATCAGCACCATATTTTGTGAAAACTGTGATATAACTAGAAACTCAACGCGTGCAGCAGTGTGCGAGTGTATACTGCTGAAAGCAGAGAGAGCGAGCAATGCTTAGTAGGCTCAGTAAGCATCAGGGGAAGAACATGCCAGACAAGTATTGTTGAATGCCTGCAACAAAGCTGCTCTCCTTCAAGAATGTGAGAGCAGAAAGACACTTAACTGAAGCTTTGGCTTTTGGGGATGGCACTCAGGGCCTAATGGTGCCCTTCCTCATTCTGGGAAGACCTTAAACATGGGGAAAATGGTGTTGTTCTGCCTTCTAGGGCTGGGGTTAGGGACATGGTTTAGTGGTGGGATGGCAGGGTTAGGTTAACGGTTGGACTTGATGATCTTAAAGGTCTTTTCCAACCTAAACGATTCTATGACAGGCCCAGGGGACTTGGCCTCCTTTTGCAGACTTCTCATTTGGAAAGAGGGAGAGGTTCCTTACAGATGCGATGTTGAAGCAACAGAAACCAGCTCATTCTGGGTGGCTTGATCACCAAATGGCAGCAATGAAAAGTGAGAAACTTACTACACCATCTGAGAGTTGACAGGGCTTTACTACTTCCAAGCCATAACTGTTCTTAGTATGGCCAAAAGCCCTCAGGCTCTTCTGTGAGCAAAGGAAGCAGTTTGCTATGCTAAATTTGGAATGAGGGTCTGTATCCTTCACATTAAATATCCTGGAAGGGCTGCTGCTTGTACAAAACCCCCAAAATGTCAGTGCTGGTATAACTGCCCCAGATTTGTTTAATGAAGCAAACTTGTTTATTGAGACAGAAAAAATACTAATGTAGTAGTTCTTCATTCTTCGACTATCTGTACTTACCTTCCTACATATGTGCTCAATTAAAAGCTCTGGATAGACTGTTCCAGGCTGCTGGCATGAAAACCAGTTAAATCTTCCTGCAGAATTTAGCTCATTCTGTTTTAACTTTGCAATTTTGTGCTGATTAAAATAGAAGTGGGATTTTACTGGAAATACTTTATAGAAGTTCTGGCCCAGAATTTTTGCAAGATGAGGAGTTTAAATTTAGGTACAAATTCAAACACAATGCCTGATTTTCAGTATTTAACCTACATTTTGCACAGCTAAAAACTTAATGATATTTGAAGGGACATAATTTTAGATACATAACACTTGAAGATGTTGCCTGCAGTATTTTTCCTGAAGATCACCTATAGAGTCAATGGTAGCTACGTGAATTGCATAAGATGATATCTACTTATTTGAAACAGTTTTAAATGTCAGCTACAGCCTGCTTCAGTGATAACTGCATGCAAGAACATGATCAAAGTTGTATAGTATCAGACTAAAGATTAACTTAGCCTGTACTTTTAACCAATGTACATCTTTAGCACCTACAACTTCTTCTGGCAGAGTTTCACCTCCTTTTTTAACCTGGCTCCTGCTGGCTTTATCTAATGCTCCCTCATTTTTCTTCTGGGGGAAAGGGTTCAGCAAGTGATCCCCATGCGTCTTCTCAATGTCACTTGTGGTATTTACAGACCTCTGTCGGGCTGTTACCCTACTCCAATCACCTCTCTGCAAAGCTGCTCAGTCCCATCCTAATTAGCTGTTCTGTATCTGACTGTCCTTGTGGATTTGTTCCCCTTTGTTGCTTTTGGGAAGGGGGACCAGAACTGCAGGTAGTGTTGAAGGTGTGGGTGAACCTGTACCTGGTTTGTTTTCTTTTTTTCTTTCCTGACACTTGATTAGACCTAGGTATGGGTTTAAGTGGCTTAACAAAGTAAAACCTTAAATATATCTGGAAAAGGCAGCAATGCCGGCTGATGTGAAGGATGTGTGCACATTGGGGACTGCTGGTCTGGAGAAGTCTGAAGGCTCACGATATCCACAGTACAAAGGGATGCTGCAGTGAGGGAGTTAACAGATTCTTCTCTCGATCTGTTCAGAACAGGTTACAAAGTACCTAGTTAAAAATCTAGCAGGGGAAGCTAAGTGGGATTTCTAAAAACAAAGGTAAGAACAGATTGCAAAAAGAACTTGCCTGTCACTTCCTTAAAAACCTCTAGTCATGGAGAATCCACAGTGTCCATAGACCTACTTCTGTTCGGAATAATTTAGGTGCAGCTGATTGCTTTGGTAAAGGAAACTACTACTGACCTCTAAATCCCCTTTAGCAATATTCTGAGTGACTTTCTACTATTTCACTTCAAGATTACTCATTATGTTTTCTGCCTTACTAATTTTTTATTTTATTAACTGACTTGCTTCCATGGAGGTGTCTTGGCTTCTCCTGGATGCATGTACACAGCCACATATTTAGTTTCTTTTACTTTCTAGGAATGTTCTCCATATGCTGCACATCTCTATGATGCAGAAAACCCTCGGACACCTCTAAGAAACCTCCCAGGACTTTGTTTTGACTACTGCTCTGAGTTTCACTTCAACTGCCGCTCTGCCATCAGCCTGCTGACGAGTGATAAGCATGTCCAAGAATGCTGTGAGACAAATAAAACTCGCTTTTGCAACCTCCTTCACCTACATGATGAGGACTACTGCTTCCCCAATGTGCTGAAGAACACAGCCCTCAACCGCAACCTGGGCTCGGTGGTGGAAGACCGCAAAGGCTGCCTCCAGCTCTGTCTGACCGAGGTTGCCAATGGCCTGAGGAACCCGGTGCTCATGGTGCATGCGAATGACCATACCCACCGCATGTTCATAGCAGAGCAGGTGGGCGTGATCTGGGTCTACCTACCCGATGGCAGCCGGCTGGAGGAGCCCTTTCTGGATATTAAAAGTATAGTGCTGGCTACACCGTGGATAGGGGATGAGAGGGGCTTCCTGGGGATGGCTTTCCACCCCAAGTACAAGTACAATGGGAAATTTTATATCTATTACTCATATATGGATAAGAACCAGGTGGAAAAGATCAGGATCAGTGAATTGAAGGTTTTGGCATCTGATGTCAACAAAGCTGATCCGCTCTCAGAAAGGTAAAGTTCACATTGAATGCTATCGTATGCCACGACAAGAAATTATTTTTCTTTGTACCTCTCCTTCCCCCTTGCAGAAGCTGCACATTCCTGGTCACCCTGGTTCAGGTGTGTGACTGGGCTGCTATAAAGCTACAGAAGATGGGTTGGCTCAAGGTCACACAGCAAACTAAAAAGAGACTGAAAGGAGGACCCAGGATCTAGGCTTCCAGGTTGTCTTCTCTGTCTTGCACTCTTGCCTTCTAAAGAGCAGTAATAGCTTTAAGCCTATCGTGGAATTAAAATCTGCCCTGAAAGTGTTTTGTACTGTAGGAAAACAGGGATGCTTCACTATAGTACTAGATGTTTATTTGACCCAGCACGTGTGCCCCTGCCCTGTCCCCCTGCTAAGAAAAAAAGCTAATTCTCTGTTACGGAGAAGAATTTGTTAGTAATGGAGTTACTTTTTTTTAAAGTTTCACAATCACCATAACATGCTTCTGAAGCCCTTGAATTCACCAACCCACCTGCCACAAAGTTTAAAGGGCAACAAGCGTTTCCTGCAGACAAATACCTTATATATTGGTAGTCATGTTTTCAGGTGAGCTGTAATACTCCTGTGCTTGTGGTGATGGGCGAGCTCTGCAGCACAAGAGGTGTTAATGCTGTGCAGGCCAAAACTGTAGTGCATGGGGCAGCCGTAGTGCCACATGGCTCATGGGAGGCACCTTTCCTCAAGGGATGCTGTACAGAAAGGAGCTCTGCTGTAAGGTAGGCAGACAGCCTCATGCTGCAGGCTCACAGGAAATGGGTTGCAACTCAGCACCATGTTTGACAAAGCTGATGGGTCTGTACAGCTGGGAAATCTTTCTCTTTTTTTGTAAAAGAAGGGATGCAATATTTCTTCAGCTTGGCTGAATGCTCAGCCCTTTCCAATAGCTACATCTGGAGTTATTTCTCTTTCTTTAGGAATCTTTTGGAGCTTGAAGAACCAGCTGCAAATCACAACGGTGGGCAGCTGCTCTTTGGTGTGGATGGCTATATGTATCTATTCACAGGGGATGGAGGGAAAGCTGGAGACCCTTTTGGAAAATTTGGGAATGCTCAGAACAAGTAAGTAGGAGGGCAGGTGAAAGCTTTGACCTTGTTTACCAAGATACAAGGTTTGGAAATGAGACAATGTGGAAGAATAAAGAGTGCTTCCTGAAAGTGCTTGTACATCTGCAATCCTGTCCGATGCGGTATTTCAAAAATGAAAATTTTACATTTTGAAAGCTGAGGGAACCCAAGTTGTTTTGAGAGGGGAGAGCCTTCTGTGACTTGAGCAGGTTGCAAGACATACCAGCCACTGGTTTATTTCTTTTGGACAGATAACTTTTCCTTTGGAAAGGGGGAAGAGGGAGAGAATTGTTTGTGGTTTTTGTTGGCTCTCATGCTGGGGTTTCTTTTTCTGTCATTCTCTTTAGGAGTACTTTATTGGGGAAAGTCTTGAGGATTGATGTGGATGGAAAAAGCCCCGATGGAAAGCCTTACCGCATCCCTCCTGATAATCCATTTGTGTCTGATCCCAAGGCCTGCCCAGAGGTTTATGCTTATGGGGTCAGGAATATGTGGCGCTGTGCGGTTGACAGAGGGGACCCTGTCACAACAAAGGGAAGAGGGAGGATATTCTGTGGGGATGTTGGGCAGAATAGGTTTGAAGAAATCGACATCATTGTTAAAGGAGGGAACTACGGCTGGAGAGCAAAGGAGGGATTTGAATGCTACGACACAAAGCTTTGCCACAATTCCTCTTTGGGTAAGGAAGAAGTTTCTTATAGAAAATTACTTTATTATACGTGTGTATTTAGTGGACTACAGCACTGTCTTCCCAGTGAAACCAAATAATCCAGTGTTGTGTGTCAAATGGAGATTGTTTACTTCTTAAGAGCAGAAATCCCTTCTCCCCAGCCCTGCAGTGTTGAAGTGACACCCTGCTTACTCAGGGAACTCCCTGCCATACACTGCACTGGACAAAGTGTTTAGGGACAAAGCCTGTGTCTTTTGGAGACAGTTTTCCAAGTGAAGTCAGAAGGCAATGGATTGGGTTTAAGTAGAACAGCAATACTGTGTTTCCTTCAGAAGCTCTGAGCTATGGCTAAGGAAAGTGGACTAGGCTGACACTGAAACAAATCCTATGGAAGAGGCAGTGTGTCCTAGTCAGTGGGGTGCTGCAGCAGAACACCCAAAACCTGTGCCCTGGGGCTGACCAGGTGTGATGGAAAACTCGCTTGCTGCCTTTAGAAAAGAGTAGATATTGATGGTCTTCATAAACCTCTTTGGAAAGCATGGTAGAAGAACTGGGTGGTATTACAGTGTTCCTTAAGCTGTTGGAAGAAAACACCTGGTCTCAAGCTCATGTAGATGTTTCTGAAACATTTGTATGACCAGGCAAGTGTAGAGTATGTTATCAACGTTTCTCCTCTGCTATGCTGGTACCCACATGGCGCTCAAGTTTTTTTTGTTTGGTTGTTTTTTTAATAGCCCAATCCTCGATTAACAACAAAACTGAATTAGATTTTGCTGTTAATCTATGGTTTTTACTGAATTGCATTTTTGATTTTTATTCTCATCATTAAAGATTAAAGACAAGCTACTTGATCCAGGGGAAAAAAGTGAGGACAAGACTTAAAATTTTGTGGGATCTGATATTCAACCCAAAATAGGGCTGAATTAAATTTTAACATTGCCAGAGGCAAAGCCTTTAATAAGTCTCATGACATAAAATGGGAGTAGCACACTTACGCATTATGAGAATGTCAGCAAACCTATCAAGATGTTAACTTGCAGTTGTTTGATCTTATTCCCTTATCTAAAAACACTGGAACTTGTAAAGACAATTCCTGCTAAAATGATCGGTGCAATCACAAACCTGTAAGATAATACTTCCTGCAGGCTGATACATTCCTGTGTTGCTTGCTTGATGCAGAGAATCTTGGTCTGATGTGTTATGGAAGCTTATCATGTATAAGCCTTGATAAGCAACTACATGAGAGCTCCTTAAGGCCTTTGGGTCTGTTCTGTCCTGGAATAAATAACTGAATTCCCACTGAAATGTAACTATGCTGTTTGTTCAGCTGTACTGGTCCCTCTAGTCGTTTTTGTGCCTGTTGGTATCATTAAGCAATTGCTTTTTGATGCTCTCTGGATGTAAATTTTCTCACATTTTATTGTTCTGTGTTTAACAGATGACATTCTTCCAATATTTGCATATGGCCGCAATGTGGGGAAGTCAGTCACTGGAGGTTATATATACAGAGGATGTGAATCACCCAACTTGAACGGCCTTTACATTTTTGGTGATTTCATGAATGGGTGAGACTAATTGTTTTCTCTTCAGCTTTCATTCCGTACCCACATTTGCTTTATCTGGGCAAATAAGCATATCAGAGCATCCCAAAACCCTTTAAGCTGGAGTAAATAAGAATCTGAGATGTCTGTGTATTAGATTAAGTGCTCTGTTTGACTATTGTAATGACATTTTGGTTGGGATCTAAACTTCCTCCAATTTAGAGTCCTTTAGGTTGGGTTTGCTTTCATTGAGGTCTAGTTTTCCAAAAGACAACCATTAAAGCTAGTCAATAGTCAGGGTCCTCACACTTTTTTTTTCAGAAATGTATGACTTTGACAGGAACTAATCTTGAAAATGGAAACATAAAACACAGGGTTTTATTTTTCATCTAGTCGACTTATGGCTTTACAGGAAGATGAGAAGGCAAATAAGTGGAAGAAGCAAGATATCTGCATTGGCAGCACAAGAGCTTGTGCTTTCCCTGGGATGATCAGTTCTTACAGCAAATTCATAATCTCATTTGCTGAGGATGAAGCAGGTAGGTATTGTGCTAGCCATACCTTTATTGGAAAGAGGCCTCCTGCCCTGTGAGGCTACTGCAGATCGGCTTGATGGAGAGCTCAGGAGACAGATCCTCATGTGAACTTGCAGTCTGAAAGTTCCAGATTCTCTAAGGAATTTGAACTCCTGTTTCAGCCTTCCCCTGTCCTTTTGGTTGTGGTTTGTTTATGCTTTCTCATTAATGAAAAGACTGTATCAATGCAGTTTGTTCTTTCATTGTAACAGCTTATCCTCACTTGAGTTCCTACAGCTTACCTGAATTTCCCCCGCTTCATTAGTATAAATTCCTCACTCTTATTCACAACAGCAGCAGTACAGACCAAGGCTTTTGGGGGATGAGGGAAGCCAATCATTTTAAAATTTAGAAATGTCTCAGTGCATAGGATTATTGCTGTGGTCATGATGATCAGATATCTTACCAAGGTGAAAGTACCAATGCATAATTTGTTCACTTTTGTACAGTCTCCTGGCAGAGAGCTATGTAATACAAAAAGTGACTGCAAGGTTTTTTTTGAGAACACTTGTGCTTTAGTGAGCTCTGATTTTTCACGATTCAGCAGAAGAGAGATTTGCTTGTAATGAAAAGATCCTAGCTCATCTAGCCAGGATATTCTGTCAAAGATGCAGGCTTTGTTGTTAAGTATGTACATGTTTCAACTATTCTAACATGTGGAGTGAGTGGATGTTAAATGTCTCTTCTACTGGTTGTTCTTTTAGAAACCAATGTGGTGACTTCATGTAATTTCAAAGACAATGGTTTTGCCTCTTTTGCAAGCTATTATAATTTGCCTGGATATTGTTTTAGTTGGGTGCTGAAGGGAAGGCACAAGGAGTAGTTGGTCTCCTCAGCGAGCACGCAGGAATAAGAAGCTTCTGTCTTCCATGGATTAGCCAATTTGGTGCTTGTTGGATTTTTTTGGTATGACTGAGATGGCTCAACATTTGTTTTTGCGGTCTTCCCCTTTATTTGTAGCTTCTGGCTGCTTCTTTGGTACAAACAAGTTTAAAAAAATACATATTTATACAGAGGAAAGTAAACTTTTGGAGGGCCCCTGACATGAGATAATGAAGGTCCTGCTCAGGCACTGTGCTCAATTGAGAGAGCTGCTGGTTCTGCCTAGAACCCTGCTGTAACCAAGAGATCACTTGGGTGAGACCAAAGCCCGCTTCTTGGAAGTAAGACATGACTGAGGGAGTGACTGAAGGGGTTTTCTTTTCTGACCATGTGAATTAGTGAAGAGCCAGGAAAGAGAGGGAAATGGAGAACAGGGATTCGGCTTGGGCACTTGAATCTGAGACTGATTTTCTTTTTTCACTTCCATTTAGGTGAACTGTATTTTATGTCTACTTCTTACCCCAGTGCCTATGCACCACACGGATCGCTCTACAAGTTTATTGATCCTTCAAGGTTAGTAATTAAAGGTGTTTTCCCATGCCAAATGCTTCTATAATCACTATACGATCTCCAGCTATCACAGTAGAAAGAATGCCAAGTGTTACTGATACATAATCTCACTGACCTCCACATCCAGTCCTTGGTTTTTGTTCACCCACCGTACATCTGGTGCAACTTTAATCAGTTTTAGTGGATTTATTCCTCACTCATCATATCTGTGCACCCAGAAATAGACAGAGTTCAGATATCTTAAAAGTCTGGGACAATAAGGATCAAAATAATGTCTCCTTGGTTGCATATCTGAAGTATAGCACAATGGTGTTTTAAAAATGACAGTCCATATCCTTCAGGGTCATGACATCAAATACTGCAATGCACTTTCATATAAATAAATAAATAAATTGCAGCCCACAGTTTAAAATTCTTCACAAAGAAGAGTGAAACCTTCATGCAGTGTTCAAATAATAATTGGAGCCTGAACCTGAGTTTTTCCAAGAAAAATGTTTTTCCCCATTAAGCAGTTATCCCTGCTGAAGTCTGTTTTTACAATAATAAGCATGCTCATTTAACTTTCCCCTCCCAAGCTTTTGGCTCTTGCTAAAAAGCATTAAATGAGTTTCAGATCACATCAGCTCTGTATCTATGGGATGTCTGTGCTGTTGCTGAGATCTCTGACACTAGCAAAATGAAGAAAACAAGATATTTTTTCTTGGAAAGTTAAATCCAAGTCTTAGATAGTTAATTTGAGCTCTATGCCGACGTGATGGGAATAGGAGCTTTAGTCTTTTACTGGCTGTAACTCCTTGAGAAGACTCCTGCCTTTAACAGCTTATTGTTTGCCAGGAAGCCTTTGAACTGCATTAACTGTGGCTGACCAAAATGTAACATTTTCAACTGAAAAAAAAAAAAATAATCGTGAGCTAGCATAAACATTGAGAGCTTGAGCATGCTCCATTTCACAAAAAAAGTCCTGCAGTCCCTATGCCACTCCTCAGTGCTCTGTGAAGACTATCAGGATGATAAATCCTCTCCTCTTTCCCACTGCAAAAGGAGAAATGCAGCTTTCTGTTTCACAAGGAGCCTGTGGGAGCCTTTCCAGGAGGCTGCCTGCATGAGGACTGGTGTGCAGTAATGCACCATGTTATGATGGCTCCACAGGGGGGAAGCAAGCCCCTGCCAGGGCTGTGATGGTTTCACTGCTCAAAAGGGCTTTCTGGAAAGAAGACAGCTCTTCCCTGTGCTTCTGGACCTTCATATCCATCACTTCTAGAGCAGGACCAGGCGCTTAGTCCCTTGGCTCTTTGGAATTTACTCTTGTATTTTCTGATTCCCCTTGTTTACCTTAGCCCGGCCGCTGCTCTGCTCAGCTTTGCCCTTGCCTGTTTGCTTAAGTGCTTTGCAAGCTTGTCTGGGGTGTGCAAAGCACTGACTGCTCCTCTGGAGGCTGAGCTTGCTTGGCCCTGGAGCAGAGTCCTAAAACCTCCAGATCTTGGGTTGTACTCTGGCCTTCTCCTGATTGTATCAGGAGCGGAGATTTTTCCTTTCTCCTTTGCATTTTAGTGCTGTTTATAGGATTCTTCCATTTCTGACTCACTGTAAGAGGTGGCTGGGATAATTGGCTCCTCTGATGCCTCTGGGTGCAGTCTCAGTTTGTCCAGCCCAGACGCTCCCTGCTTCCTGCCCGCACTTCAGCAAGCACGCTGGCAAGGGCAAGCAAGCCACAGAAACGCCTGCTTCAAAACGTTGGCAGGGCCACTGCCATCTACCTAATGGCAACTTAAACTTGCCTAGGAATCTCCCAGGAAAACTGGCAGCAGTGCCTCATGTCCCCACTTCAGCTTGCCTTTCCAGCAGCACTCTTGGAAACAGCAGAGTGGCTGGCATCCCTCTGCCTGGATGGGCACCAAATCCCCTCAGTCAGGAGCAGAGGGAAGAGAGGTTAGAAGGTGCTTTAAAAGTTAGGAGAGGGGGGGAAACCTGCGCTCCACACCCCCCAAAAAACCCCAAATGCATAAGCAATGCCAACAAACCTGCTTTAGTAACCTTGTTTGGTTGGTTGGTATGGAAATGGTATGGAGGAAGCACTTGGCTGTTGCCCCTGTCTGAGGGAGAATGCTAATCATAAGAAAATGTGATGCCTTAGGTCATGCTTTGCTCTGCTTTGTGCTGTCAAGCTGCCAAACTGGAGGAGCCTGTTATTTTTTTGTCCTACAGCAGTTCTCTTGGTGGGTAACAGAAAACACAGGTCTGTTGCTGCTCTTCATACCTCCCTTCCTGTCATTTAACATGTGACAGCTTTTACCTCAGGGAAAAGGTGCTTTTTTGGGGGGGGTGCTTTTGTACTATGAGAAGTTGTCAGAAAACAGCAGGAGAGGAACGCTGATACATTTTCTTTGCAGTTGTTGCTTTCTCCCTCTTTGCCTGTTCCTTTCCTTTCTCACCACTCTTGCTGCAGCACGGTGTTGTGTCCAAAGCAGCATGCTTTGGAGGTCACACTAACTTTTGTGGGACTCTGTGGGAATATTCTGTTGTGTGTGTAAGAGATCCTTATGCTGCACCATGAGTGGAAAGCACTGACATGCCTTCTGGCACTGGTGAGGCTGTACCTCTACTACTGTGTTCAGTTTTGGGCCCCTCAGTTCAAGAAGGACATTGAGGTGCTGGAGCATGTCCAGAGAAGGGCAAGGAAGCTGGTGAGGGGTCTGGAGCACAAGTCATATGAGGAGCGGCTGAGGGAACTGGGGTTGTTCAGCCTGGAAAAGAGGAGGCTGAGGGGAGAACTTACTGCCCTCTACCACCACCTGAAAGGAGGTTGTAGCAAGATGGGTGTTGGGGTCTTCTCCCAGGTAATGGGTGACAGGATGAGAGGAAATGGCCTCAAGTTGTGCTAGGGGAGGTTTCAATTAGATATTAGGAAAAATTACTTTACCAAAAGGTTTGTCAAGCATTGGAACAGGCTGCCCAGAGAGGTGGTGGAGTCCCCATCCCTGGAGGTATTGAAAAGACATCTAGATGTGGTGCTTAGGGACGTGGTTTAGTGGTGGACTTGGCAGTGCTAGGTTAACTGTTGGACTTGATGATCTTAAAGGTCTTTTTCTAACCTAAATGATTCTATGATTCTATGTGCCCTCAAGGATTCTAGAAACACCATTGTGCTGTACCTCCAGCAGCAGGACATGCAGCTGAATACACCTAATCAGCACCCTTGAATTCAGTGGTGGGCTACAAGTTCGTGCAGGCAGTCCAGCGTCCCACAAACAAACAAACCAGCTATTGATGTTGGATAAAGACAGTCCAGACTGCCTGATGGCAGCAAGTTGACCAGAAGGGTGGTAGAAAAGAAGCTGCAGCCTTCCAGCTGCTATTGCTATTCAGACAGGGATTTTAAGGCTTGCAGTCCTGAATCAGGCTCTTAAATTCCACTTACGTTGTACTCCAGGTGCCTAAAGTGCTTTCATGCCTTTTCCAGCAGAGGTGAATGACAATGGGGGATTGATGTGTGCCTCTGGAATAAATAAACTTCCTTAACAATCTCTGATATCTGCGTATGGTTTTCTGTTTTTCAAGGAGAGCTCCACCAGGGAAGTGTAAATACAAGCCTGTTCCAGTGAAAACAAAGAGTAAACGGATACCGTTTGTTCCACATGCAAGTAAGTTGTTAGGCCTTAATTTTACTGAGAAGCAAAACACATAACCATCTTACAGGCATGTGATTGAAATCTTTAGCAGTCTTAAAAACTAAAGTACTGAGCAGGAGCAATCTTGAAGTTAGGTTATCACATTTAATGTGTGCTTCTGTTGTCTACTAGATGGCATGCCTTTTCCTAATCCCAGTCTCTGATTTTATTTTTTTTTTTTGGTAAGTGTTGCCATGTAATAGTGTGAATGGGCATCACAAGGGAACTGATGGCTTCAACTGAGGCAATGGATTTGGTCTGGGAAGTTTTGCATGCCCATCCCTGGCTCTGTGACAAGCTCCTTGAATCAAATGATCCCCTCTCTGTAAATCCAGGGGCGCCAATCTTCCTTTCTCCTGGCCTCTTTCTGTTTTGCATCCTGGGCAACTAGGGCAGGGGTTACATCTTATTATTGAGTAGAAACAGTGTTTAGCAAGTTGAGGTTATCTTGTGTGGGATTTCCAGACATTAGTGTAACATGAAAAATTCATATTGTTAACTCTGCCAACGAAGTGTGCAAGGTTTCATCATATTCTGCCTGGACTTATTTTCCTTAAATACATACTCATCGCTTCTAAACAACAAATCTTATTTCTGAGGAACCCAAGGCTCCTTTGATAGAAGAAAAGAGGTGTGTATATATAGTATATAGTTGTTCTTCTAGAATGTCAGCTATTGTTCTTAACTGTTGCTCTAATACAGGTTTATATCAGCCAAATCTCTGAATTAGCCTTTTGCCTTAATGTAGGGATGCTGAACCATGTTAATTACTTTCCTCAGAGACTGTCCTTGAGCTGCTTAATGAACCTTCAACAACAAGGCCTCCGAAAAAATCTTCTACCCGCACTGCAACCATCCCAATACTTTCTTCTAAGAAAGCTAGAAAGACCTCATCCACCAAAACAAAAGCATCCACAGTGAAACCAGCTCTATCTGGTAAAAAGAGACAGAAAAGCAAAGCTGAGGCTAAACCTCGCAAGCCAAAGCAGGAAGAGAAGGTCGCACACACTTCCAGAGCTACACCAGCACCACCTTTGCCAAAAAAGAAGAGTTCCCGTCTAACCAGAACAAAGAAGCTTCTTCCAAAGGAAGCAGTATCAGCTAAGGAAAAACAGGGGAAGAGGAGGAAGGAGAGTAGAGTAAGCAGCAGCTTTTGAAGCTCGGTGAAAAAGCAAGTCACTTAATAAGACAGTGTAACAAATGTTTTGAATAGTGACCATAAATAAAAGAGAACCAGCTGTCTTCTTAGGCCAGTGCTCGGAGGTATGCCTCCATTAATGTCTGTGCTAGCAGTCTCTATATATGTTCTATTAAACCTTCTAATATTAACTTTCTTTGCAAATCCTGCTGTGATGTCCTTTTCTGACATAGTAGCTGTGAGAGTCTCTGATGGACACTCACTGGTAAGATCTGGCTGTGTATGACTGTCTAATAAATCCAAGTGCCTCCAACTTTCGGGGCTTGCATCTTTTATCTGAGAATGACACAGACATGTCAGTGACTTCACTTTTTTTCTCTTTATTTTTTTTGTCCTTTAATAAAGTGAAAAGTGTATTTTAAGAGTAGTTGTCTCTCAGACAATGAAATGAGTTTAGTGTTTTGTTTTTAAGCACTTTTTTTTTTGAGGTATGGATCACCTGCAGGTTCCAAAGGATTCAGCAAGGGCTGGAAATGCTCAGCAAATCTGAAAACCAAACAAAATCAAAGCAACAGAACCTAAGCAACCCTCAGAAAAATCCTTGTTACAGCTGAGCAACTGGATGGAACCCTCAGCTGGCTTCCAACTGAACTGAGGTTGGATTCTGTCCATCTGGAGAGCAGTTCTGGGCTAGCAGGTAACTTCTCCCTGGCTCAGCCTCTTCTCCCCTGGGAGCAGTGTGGGTTTAGAGCAGAACTGGAGGGGCCTGGCCACAGCCCGGTGCTCCTTCTGGCACAGAGTGTGCTGTGAAATGAATTTGCAAGGGGGTGCTGCAAGGAGAAGCGGGAGGGTGAGGGCCAGAGTCTTGCATCACCCACGGCGGAAGCAGGGCAGCAACCAACCTCAAATGTTCTTTTCCAGATTTTAAGTGGATTTTATTAAGGTGACTGGAAGAAGGGAAATGTTGTGCCCATTTTCAGAAAGGGTAGAAAGGAAGACCCTGGGAACTACCGACCTGTCAGCCTCACCTCTGTGCCTGGGAAGATCATGGAACAGATCCTCCTAGAAGCTATGCTAAGGCACATGGAGGCCAGGGAGGTAATTTGAGATGGATTTGATGGGTGGACTGTTTGGATAAGGAATTGGTAGGATGGTCACATCCAGAGGTTAGTAGTCAATGGCTCGATGTTTGGATGGAGACCAGTGGTGTCCCTCAGGGGTCTGTATTGGGACTGGTGCTGTTTAATATATTTATCAATGACATAGTGAGATCGAGTGCACCCTCAGCAAGTTTGCGGATGACACCAAGCTGAGTGGTGCAGTTGACACGCCAGAAGGACGGGATGTCATCCAAAGAGATCTGGACAGCCCTGCCAAGAGGGACTTGGGGGTGCTGGTGGATGAAAAGCTGGACATGAGCTGGCAATATGCGCTGGCAGCCCAGAAGGCCAACCATACTCTGGGCTGCGTCAGGAGAAGCGTGGCCAGCAGGGCCAGGGAGGTGATTCTGCCCCTCTGCTCTGCTCTGGGGAGACCTCACCTGGAGCCCTGTGTCCAGCTCTGGAGCCCTCAGCACAAGAAGGACATGGACCTGTTGGAGTGGGGCCAGAGGAGGGCTACAAAAATGATCCAAGGGCT
>NW_009258284.1:827691-828033 GCF_000687185.1 Egretta garzetta
AAACCCTGGCAGGGGTTGCCCAGAGAGGTGGTGGAGGCCCCATCGCTGGGAACATTCCAGGCCAGGTTGGTTGGGGCTGTGAGCAACCTGATGTGGTTAGCGGTGTCCCTGCTCCAACCCAAAGCATTCTCTGTTTCTGTGACGCTATGATTTATTTCCGTAGCGGAGCCATGGCCTGGCTCCGACCCTTGGCCTCCGAGGGAGCCAAAGCGAATGCCATCCTTTCGCAGGTTCAGCGGCACGTTTTGTCTCCTACCGCCACCTTCCGGACGCAGTGTTTCGGGCGGTAAAAAGCAGCACCCTGCTACCGCAGCTCTGCCTTTCGGCCGGCGGGGAACGGTC
>NW_009258284.1:828380-859198 GCF_000687185.1 Egretta garzetta
GGCCTCCCCTCTCCCTCCGCCCCGGCCTTTTCCCTTGCTGGCGCAAGCCGGGCGAAGCTGTGGAAGCCCCGCCGGGCCTCCTCACCGCCCTGCAGGGAGGGCCCTGTAGGCCAGGGCTGGTAGGCCCCGGCGGTCAGTCTGGGGGCCATTCGCCTGCGACACCCCCAGCTCAGAGTCAGGCCCCGAAATTGTCCCCCATACCCATTTCCTCTGTGGGAAAAGCTACCCGCGGCAGAGTTGTGTGTGAATCCAAATCCCAACCCAGCCGGCATGGCATGCTCAGCTGTAGGGCATCAGCTGAGGGTAACCAAGGGGACATCCCCTCCCCCCTTTATCAGAGAGCAGGTGCATCTTCATTCATTGAGAATTAAACGACATTAAAGTGAGAATTGCAGTGGCAAATTGAGGCTTGCAAGAGGTTTGCTTCAGGGATTGTTTCCAAGCCCCCAGGCTGTCTAGAAGAGTCCTCCGTGCTGTGAAGGGAGGAGCAGTTGCTCCCCATGGTGGGAGCTGAATCAAGATTTTGGAAGGTAAGGCTGTACCACATAAGGTTTTGTGCAAATTGGAAAAAAAAAAGTTTAAATTGAGAGATTATAATCAGGATGGTGTTGTAAATCTTCTCAGGTTTTGTGAAATAATTGTTACAGAAAAACAGGTTTTTGTTACCTTGCAAATAAACCACAAGCCTAGGTTGACTAGGATATGAATCCAAAGACAAGATAGGCATCGTGCAGCCTTAGTTTCTCTTTTTGCTTTTACAGAGCAAGGAAGTTTGAAACCATTGAAGGTTTTCTTCTTTTCTTTGCATAAAAGAGCCAGTCTGTCACATGTAGCCCTCCTTCATGAAAGTTTAGGTGAAGGTGAAAAGGTAAGCTGTGGAGAGGAAATTGAGAGGCACTGCTATGGAGTAATAAATCTGAGCAGTTCTGCTGCATGCTGGAGTCATATTCTAGAAAAGCAGACATGATTTGCTGCGTGCAAGCCTCAAACTGTGTGTGATCAAAAGTAAAGCTCCTTGAAATGAGGACAGAAAAAGCTGCATTAAGGAGTTAAAGACCTTTCATCCATCCCACACTCCACAAATCATGAACTAGGTCAACTTCCCCCCCCCCCCCCCTTTTTTTTTTTTATTTCACCTTCTCTTTAAATGGATATGATCTCTGTGGACAAACTAGACCGGTTCTGGTGAACTCTGTCTTGTTGTTTACGCAAGACACTAAAATCACTTTAAAATACCTGCTTTTGACCCGTAATGTGTCAGCTGATAAATTCATGAAGTTTCACATTTCTTTGATGGTTGCTTTTCTTCCCTTCCCGTTGAAGATAATGACTCTTTAGAGCTGGTAAAGCTCTTCCAAAGAGGGCTAAAATGTCTGTGGTGAGTGCTCTGCTAATGCCTCAGAGAACTGAAGTATAGCTTGTTTTATAACCTTGAAGTAGGTAGGAGCAGAACTGTCTTACACTTTTCCTGCTCTAAGACAAACCTACCTTCATCAGTCTAACAGAGTGGAGCAGCAGGGTGAGACGATTTCTGAGAATAGAACAGCGTTTAAATGAAGTTTTTGGTGATAGTATGGCTACCTGTCACTGTGGGTTTTTTTAACTTAGGTGCAAAGTCTGTAACTGCTGTGGTTGCCCGGCTTCCAGATTCCTTTTGCTGCCTGCTTAGACGCTGCAAGGTGGGCTACACTTCAAATGCTGTGTAGCAGACAGTCTTAGTCAGACACCCTGGGTGGGATTCAAGATGTGTGATGGAAGTACCATGCTATCAGTAAGGCCTCTTCCTTCTGTTTGTAATGGAAATGAGACACTTCTAGGATGCAATTCATCTCACCTGAAGGTAAACCTCTAAAATAAGCCATCTGAATGATGGTCTAGAAGTGCTTATTTCTCCGTTGACTTCGAAAGCAGTCAATGCTGAAAACGTCAGCAGTTAAGTACGACACATCCCGCTGGGCATGACGGGTTTGTACCAACCAAGTTCTGCCAGGGAGCAGATACCCTGCTGAGACCTGGCTGGGGAGGGACACAACAGCAGTACATAGCTCCTGTCTGCAAGCTGCTAATGCTTTTAACTAGCCCATCCTCTCAGTCTCATTTGCACAGGAATGAGCTTTGGTTTCATTGAATACCCTTTTGCTTTAGATGTTTAAACTAGAACAACTGTAGCTGGAAAATTCCCATCATAGGGCCAAGAGAATTTTTAGGGAGATGGCAAGATAAAGTATATGTCTAAAGAAGACTCTATGAATATTTCTGCAACTAGACACACAGATTTTGAAAATTAAGCATTTAGGAAATAAAAATGCGTCTAGCCTTCTGTTTATTGCTGTTGAAAGCCACTAGGTGGAACCTAAGTACTGTGTGAAAGGATGAGGAAAATGTTTTAACAGACTTCAAATGCTGAGAAGAGTGAATTTTTACTACATGGGTTTTTTAAAAAAATCTGTGGGACAGTTTACCTTTAAAGATGTGCGAAACACGTAAAGATCCACGTTTATATATGCTCTGTAAAATTTCTGCTGATTTGCAGTAAGATTAAACTTGTGTTGTGCATCCCCCTTGCTAAATCAGGGCTGTCCCAGGCATGCACTCTTTTCATCTGGTTCAGTGAATTAATGCTGATAAACGTGGAGGGCGAATAGCAGCTGCTTAGTAAAGGCCCTGTGAAAGCAAGAAGGCAGGCCCTTTGCAGACTGCCTTGCTGGTGTAACACATTTGCCTTTTTCTTTCTTATAGAAGAGTTTTGTAAAAGACAGGCACTCCCAACGTGGGGAGGAATGCTGAAGGTTATTGGGAGCAGCATGCAGAAAAGTTTGCCCTTACTGAAGAAAGCTGTTAAGAAGGAGCAGGATTTGAAAGATATATCCTAGACCTTTTCTACACCAAGGACAGGCATCAAGCTAGGCAATAGAGTGGCTAGTGTAAGAATAGATGTAGTTTTGCCCTCAGTCTGGACCAAGGCTGTTACTAAAAAATGACTTGGCTGTTCCTCATTAGCTCCCTGACTGTCCTTAACAGCCCCACTGAACAAATATGAGTTTAACTGTGTGTAAAGCTGGTGTCAGTTCGCAGATGTCAACCGTGTTGCTGTGAATTTACATCCGTCTTGTTAAGAGCAGTGAGCTAATCTCAGGCATATTCCATATGATCTTATTGCCGTTTCTTGCATTCAAATGCTAACAGAAGTGAACCAAAGGAGTGACTCTTCAGACAGCTGGTTCATGAAGTATCCCTAGAAATTCTCTTATACTATAGCATTTTCTATTTCTAAACTCCTTTGCCTGGCTTGCTATCCAGTTCCCTGCTGAATTCAGTTTTACTGGTGTTTTGCAGGCTTCAGTTGCACGAACCAGCTACCAGCTTTGGGTGGCAGTGGTATGAAATAAATAGCAGTGACAGTTTTTTCTCTGCAGATGTGGTATGTCTCCTAACAAGCAGTTGTGGCTTGCCTACCTTTCTCCTCTGCACATCTGATTTTCTGTGTCCCAGGGGCAGCCTAGTGCACCTGGGATTGTCTCAGCAGAAGTACAGCTCAGCAAAACTGGCATGCTTGCCTTTCCTTGTCAGCCTCTGTGAGAAAGGACTTGCAGCACAGCTCTGGTCTTTCTATAAAATGGGATGTTCTGGGGGTTTTAATTGCTTGACAGGCTCAGCATTGTTGGGTTTGTTTCTTCAAGAAACTCTGTAGTAACCTAAAGGTGCCTGAGTTTAATGTATTCATTTTAATTGGCAAGTGCTGATGAATTACTTTGTCTTGTACAAATGCAAGGGTTTTTTTGAGTAAAGTATTATTAAAATCAGGGGGACACTTCCTGATGAGTTTGGGTGGCTTTTGGAGCTGGTCCTTGGGGTATTTTAGGCATTGAAGGATCTCAGCATGTGGTTGAGGCCTGCCTTCTCTTCTGTGAAGCTTTAAGTCCTGTTTGATTGAGATATGCCTGAGGAAAAGTCCTGTTGTTCTGCAGTTTTGACCCAGTCAATCCTTTTAAAAAACATTGTTCTTCAAATTACACAGGAATGATCCACTTGTCCTTGAAACATTGGATACAAAACACGAGCTAGAACTAGAGAAAAAATTAGCAAAATTAACCTCCTGTGATTTTTCTACTAACAGTTACCTTGTGTAACAGAGGCTGGATGAGGTGCTGTGAAGGCTGTTTCCAGGTTTGAGCTTGTGTACTGCTTGCATCCCTACTTCACCGTAGCGTGAGATACTGGCGTGTACCCTGCCCCGTCTCTGATACTCTGCTTTCCCTAGGAAAGAAGTTCAAGCATGCAACAGATATGGTGACCTTTCAAAATTACTTTGGTAGTCTCAATACTCTTCTTTTGGACAAACATCCATTCTCATATGCAAAAAAAAAAAATATCTTGCCTTTTTAACAGCGTTTTGTACAGCTCTGAAGAGGAGGCAGGGACTGATCTGTCTATGAAAATTCATTTATCTTTTTTTTTATTTTTTTCTCTTCAGAAAGATGCCATAGCACACAAGGGAAATGTAAAGACAGCCATATACCATGCATCTCTACTTGCTTGTAGGCCAGCTCAGGTAATGGGTGTTGTGGTGCTCATCACTCATGTTTGAGCATCAGTACTTTTGCATGGAGAAGCCATCGCTATTCTCAAGTTATACTTCAGAGTAATGTTTCTGTCTCTGCCTTATTGTGCTCTCCTGTTGTGGAACACGATACAGTTACTTTTTTTTTTTCCTTGAAGTTAACTTGCATCTTATGCACTTTTCTTAACATGGGGGATACAAGCAGAAGAGATGTTGTCTTCAAATGCTTTGTGATTTTCTTCCTGAAACAAGAAAGGAGTGATCCAATTTTGTTTGCTTCAGAGTTATTTCTCTGATCCGGGTCAGATTTGAAGCTAGTTGCTATAATAAAGTGTTTTTGATTGTGATAATAAGGTAGCTGGTGATCCTTAGCATCTTTGAAAAATCAAGGTGTTACCTGCTCCAAGCTAACCTGGCTGCAAGTGGAAGATGTTTTCATGACAGTTGTGTAGTTTGAGAAAGAGCTAGAATCTTTCTTGTTTTCGTGCCCTGGATTAAAAAGAAGTTGTATCTATTTATGTTACTGTCAAAAAGATCTCTTCCTTGTCAAAAACATTTAGGAGGCCTGTGCCTTAGCCAAAGGACATAGTGTTCTTCAGAGTGCAGAAAAGGACTTGACCGTGCCTGGCCTTTGCCTTGAAGACAGAGATGCTCCTGGAGCGCAGTTGGGGAGGGACAGAGAGATCACCCAGTGCTTCATCTCTCAGGGAGAGCGTGAGGGCTTTGCTTCCTGGAGCCACCAGTGGCATCAGCATCTTCCAGCAGGTGGGTGAAGAAAGTGCTGTAACGTGTCTCACCATGCTCTGACCAGTGAAGCTGCATACATTGTCCTGTGGCTGGGTGTGCTTTTCACCCCCTGAACCGTGTTGAACCTACCCAGAGCTCCCTGCAGACGAAGCTTGGCTGCACGGTGCCCCTCAGCCCTGGTCCACGTGTCAGCTATGCCAGTTGCCCAAAAGAGACAGCACGTTGAAAGCTGTGTGCTGCCATCACCCTGCTTCTTGTCCTTGCATGTCCCCTGTAGAAGTCCACAAGGCAGGAAATAGCTGACCCATAACTGTGCATGTGCTGATCCGACTGTCACTAAATATGTATATTTATGTCGATGTACGTATATACACGTGTATCTATGCGTGTGCTGCCGCGCAGGGCATAGAGCAGCTGTATTCTCTGTCTCTGGAGACACTAACCTGAAGGCCTCTGCTCAGTTGTTCGTGTTCAAAAAAAGTGAAGGAATGTAGGACTATCTTCAAGGCCGTTAATCCTCTCAAATTTGGCTGAAACCAGCTAGCAGATTTGAAAGGTACTTGGGAGTGGGGCTGGCAAGCAGTGTGGTTGTGTGAACCCTTTTCCAAGGAAAACCAAGCCAAAAAATGTACTGATCACATTTTCCAAGCAAGCTTTTAAAATTCTTCAGAAAACAGACAATTCAGGAATGAGTGTGCGGCAGGAGATCCAGAGTCCCCATCCTTATTCCAGTATGGACTCTGCTACTTAACCCTGTGCCCTGTTCCATAGCTGCCCAGCACTTCCCTCCCAGCTTCCCCATGGGATGGTGGATGCGTGTGTTTGTAGCATGCTCTATAAATGCAAAATCTTATTATTATCAGCATAAAAATAGACTCAGAAGATTTGTAGTGGGCTGTCATGGAATAAAGTGTGGCAACAGGATGGCCCAAAACACCCTGCCTCTGAAAAAAGATATGAACAGGTTCATTTTTCTGTTGCTGTTTTTAGACACAGGAAACAAAGCTTCTTCATAAGATTCAGAATCCTTGTTTTAAATAAACTTTTTGTGATGGTTTCTTCCAAGGAGTGGTAAAGCTATAGGAAATAAGTTCCTTTGGAAGCTCAGGGGGAGGTAGGGAAATGAGAATACATTGCAGCATGGCCAGCACTGCTGTAGATGGGAGGCTTGTTGTCTCAGCCATGGCCTGTTTGCAAGGTTTTGAATATTTGGCTCAACTGAGGATGCAGCTACCCAAGTGAGACACAAATGTGGGTCTGCTCTGGGCTTCAGTTACTGGGACAGGCAAAATAAAAGACCTGTCACAACTATCAGGCACCTTGCTCAAGTGCTCATATTCCCTTTCCTGTGAAACACATCTGAGCCCCAAAGGCAGACAGTCTCTATGCTAATCAATGAATAAATTGTTCTCTGTTCTGGACCTCTCTTAAGGTGAACAGAAGAAAGGTGCATGTATAGTAAATAATACATAAACTGTGAAAAGCCAACTGTTGCTTAAGTGCTGGACACGATAACTGGAGCTATGTGACTTCTAGTTTTTCCTCCCAGGAAAAGTAAATGAACTGACAATATGGTTTTGTTCCCAGCTTCGTTTCTGATTTTGCCATACGTTTGCTGCTAGAGACAACAGTTTGTGGGTTAGAGTCACAAAAGTGGCTGTGTGTTAGCCTTCTGTGCAGTTAGTTCAGAATATCCTGCCCCCATTTCCTTGTGTGCCTGGGAACAGTCATGCTCCAAGCTCCAGGTGTTTGGAGATCTGTCCTCACCACCCCGGGATGGGCAGCTTGGGACACTTCTGCTGAAGCAGAAACACGCTCTGGAGGAGTGACTGGGACCAGGTGTTTCAGCCCCCAGGTAGGGTCAGTGGCCCCTGGACACCAAATGAGAATGGGAATTTAGAGATTCCCTTCTCTGTTTTTAGGGTTAAGCTGGATGGACTTGCAGGCCTATCAGTTGTTCTATGGATGAAATGGCTCAGTAGCTCTGCTCTTCTCTCCCAGGAGAATACATTCATCTTCCCGGTTATTGGACTGGACCAACATATGCCACAGAACAAACTGACATGAAAAAACATTGGATGGAAAGTGTCTATATACTTTCCCACTTGCGAATTTTCATGTCATATTGAAGCCCTCATCTCCAATCCAGTCCCTTGTTTCCCATTGCTGGTTGAGGTTTTGAACATGGGTCTCACAGGTGGCTGCAGTTCTGTGTACTCTGGTTTTGTCATCTTCAGCTGCCAGACTGCTGAGGGTCCTGTGTACACTCTGACCAAGTTACGAATATCTACAGTTTTTGAGGTGAACAAACCCAGCAACTAGTACATAGATCTGCTGCAGCCTCACTGCATAAACTCTAAACCCAGCTTTGTTTTAGGGTAGTAAACGAGCAGAATATCCTTTCCTCTGATCTGGTTTCTGTTAGAAATGAGCCAGAAAAGAATCTGAGAAGTGAGCTGTCCTGGATGCTGCAATTCTGCTCCCAGCTTTATGCTAGTAATTGGCAGAAGCCCGTCCTCCCAAAGTTGCTGCTGTAAATTTGAAGGCCAGCTTTTGAGTGTTCACTCCTCTTCTGACACTGTTTCCATCAGCCTGCCTACTGAGCATGGAAAATCTTACCTCCTTCAGTTTTGAGGCAGGTGCTACCATTTCAGAGTATGCTTTTGCTGACAAAGTATTGCCAGGATTTCAAAGTGGTGAGTAATTGGCTGTTTCTAAGTCCTTCCTTTGGTTCTGAAGGACTAGGCTGTCCGCAGACCCTTGAACCTTCTTTTGAGTAAGCTTGAACCCCCAGTTCAGCTTTGTGATTGGGTTTGTGTCTCCTTTGCCATTTTTCCTGCTTTCGATTGGGTTGGGAGAACTGAGAGTACAGCCTTCTTCAGGGTACTACCTGTTTTCTTTGGCTTTCCCAAATGTAACGTGTCATGCAGAGCTGAAAATTAATGGGAAGAGCATGAATGAAAATGTTTTGAATTCTGAGGATTTGGATTAAGCTTTGTGTAAAGCTTTCTCTTTTAAACTAGCTCACTGTATAATAGTGCAGATACAGCTACCAGTGAGGTCCCGGGTAGCTAATGAAGGCTAACACAGGTGATACTACATCCTTCAGACACTGGTATGCAATCTGCACTCTAATGGCTTTGACAAATCCCCTCAAGCAGAATTGTCAAGCTGACTCCATGATCAAATGTGCCCAAAAGCTTTAAAAGCACCACTGAGAATGTCAAACAGGACTGACGAGGACTGACGAGGTTAGATCGCATCTGCATGAGGGGATAAATTGTTCTTGAGTGTAATTCACAAATCAGAACATTAGACTATTATAATCAAACTCCAAGTGAGACTCTCTGTAGGGCATAAATATCAGCAGCTGCTCTTCATACATGACAGATCTCTTTCAAAGCTAGTACATGCCTATTAGAATCATAGAATCACTTTGGTTGGAAAAGACCTTTAAGATCATCGAGTCCAACCTTTAACCTAACCCTGCCATCCCACCACTAAACCATGGCCCTAAGCACCTCATCTATCCTTCTTTTAAATACCTCCAGGGATGAGGACTCGACCACCTCTCTGGGCAGCCCATTCCAGAGCCTGACAACCCTTTCAGTGAAGAAGTTTTTCCTAATGTCTAGCCTAAACCTGCCCTGGCGCAGCTTCAAACCATTCCCCCTCGTCCTATCATCTGTTCCCAGGGAGAAGAGGCCGACCCCCACCTCCCTACAGCCTCCTTTCAGGTAGTTGTAGAGGGCGATCAGGTCTCCCCTCAGCCTCCTCTTCTCCAGACTAAATAACCCCAGCTCCCTCAGCCGTTCCTCGTATGACTTGTGCTCCAGACCCCTCACCAGCTTGGTTGCTCTCCTCTGGACATGCTCCAGCAATGCAACATCCTTCTTGTAGTGAGGGGCCCAAAACTGAACACAGTATTCGAGGTGCGGCCTCACCAGCACCGAGTACAGGGGCACGATGACTTCCCTTGTCCTGCTGGTCACACTATTCCTGATACAACCCGGCACTTGGCCTTAGAACCTCATACAGTTGGCCTCGGCCCATCGATCCAGCCTGTCCAGGTCTCTCTGCAGAGCCCTCCTCCCCTCAGGCAGATCAACACTACCACCCAATTTGGTGTCGTCTGCAAATTTACTGAGGGCACACTCAATCCCCTCATCCAGGTCATTGATAAAGATATTAAACAAGACTGGCCCTAGGACTGAGCCCTGGGGGACACCGCTTGTGACCGGCCGCCAGCTGGATTTAGCTCCATTCACCACAACTCTCTGGGCTCGGCCATCCAGCCAGTTTTTAACCCAGTGAAGAGTACATCCATCTAGGCCATGAACTGCCAGCTTCTCCGGGAGCTGGCAGTTCATTAATTCCTCTCCTGACCAAAACTTACTCAGAAGGGTGCCTCAACCTGCCATAGGATAGAGAAGATATCTTAATTCACTTAGGTAACTGATATATCAAGGCTTTTAGTGTTTTGGGAAGTGGTCATCCCAATTTTCTTTGCTATTATGTGAGTAAATTTAGAAGTAATTTATTTGTAACCTCCAGGCAGGACTGGTTGAAGGGCAGTGGACTTACCAAGCCCACGATTTCTGCAACATGGAATGGAACTGATTCAACTGCAGTGGAAAGACTGGGTTCAGTATTTCTGTGTAGTCAGCAGTAGGAAGCGATCAGGGTCAGGATGCGGAGGCACTTCAGCCAAATAAATGATAATCAAATCAGTCTACAAGTTATATTGGTAAATACAGGACTTACATGTCCAGCGGGATTAAAAGGATGTGATGAAGAGCTTGTATATGTGAATCTGAGCCTGTTTAGATCTCAAATCAGCAAAACATTTAAGTGGTGTCACTTTAAACAGTATTCAGAAGTGTGCTGAAATGTCTGGCTTGTACCAGGTCCGTAGTTCTTTTCTGTGCCTTCTAGTATATCTTCATTTGAGAGGTGTAGTGTCTCACTGCTCTTCAGGAAGCCTTGTTTGTTGTTGTACTGGTTGTTTTTCTTTTTTTAATCTCCACAGTCATTCCCATTGAGAATGAGGAGAGGAGCAGGGAGTCACTCCATTCACTGAAATACAGGCTGTGAAACAGAGCTGGGTCATCTGCTGTCACCCAGAGCGTTACACCCAGTGTGTTTTTAAGACCACATTCCTTACCAGCAGGGCAATTCAAATATAGATTACTTGGAATACTTTTTGCCTGGTATTTGTTAGGTCTTACAGTGGCTTTATACTTTCTGGGTTATCAAATGTGTCTTACCTTACAAAGCAGGGAATAATTTAGCAGCTTATCTATGAAATGTTCTTAGTCTTCTGCTTAGGACATTATTGGATTGTGGGATTGTGTTGTGGGTGTGTTTATGAGGCATTCTTGTTTTTCTGCTAGAATTTCCTCTGCACGGTGGAAAAGTTCTGTACCAGTGTTCCAGAAAAATAGCACAAAAGAAAGGATGAGATGTGTCTTACCTACAGAGGACCCAGCCCTGGTGACCTTTCCACCAGTGCTACCCTAGGCGAAAACTTACTGAAAATTACACTTACTTTTGCTTAATTGGCTGTTCTTCTGGTGGAAGCAAGTGGGATAAATCTGGGTAGTACTGGATTGTTGTTTTCCTGTAAAAAATATTAATTAAATTTTCATTTAGTTCTACAGCTGAAGTAGAATTGCTTCAAGGTTGAAGGCAGTAATGCCCATTAATATGGTACAAGAGATTATGATTGGGAAATTTCTTTTTCAGACCATCCTGGAAAAAAAAAGGTCACATCTTAAAGTAAATAAAAATTGATCCATTCCTATTTATGGTAAATAAGTAAGTAGTATATGAAGGGAACAACACTAAAATGAGAAATGCTTTTAAAGATTGACTCTGCTATTGTGGTTTTATAGGACGAGTGAATTAAAGTTGTTTGGATTCTTCCCAGAATAAATATACACACTTTTACAATCCTATGGAGAACAGAAAAAGAAGCAGCAGTAATGCAGAAGCACTAGTTTAATCTCCAGTCTTCTAGATACTTTTGTGTTAGCCTGGAGTGCACATGGTCAGTCCTAAACCATTCTTATGCTGCATGTACACGTTTAACATTTGGAGTCCTTGAACATGTCTATGAAGCAAGAGTAGAGACACCCACGTTGTTCTTTTAGTGCACTAAGCCGAGAAAGGCAAAGAAGCGTGAGTTTGCTTGTACCTATTCCCTTAGACCTGTTATTGGGCTGAGATTTCTCTATAAACTGAATTCTTGGTATATATTGTGGGATTTCTGGAAAATAGATAGTAATAAATACATCATTTTTTTATGGAAGATGGATAATTCAGTGCCTAAGGATGTGAACTGGAGAATAAATCAATCTAAAGAGACTTTCTGTTCTTTGGTGTTCATTTCTCCTTTTTCCTTCCCCAGTGAATGTTCCTCAGCAGTCCCAGCAAAGGGATGTTTTTACAAATGTCTTGCTGAAAATCTCAGATCTGCTGTCTTTCCTCATGAGAATTCAAAATTGCAGACCAGAAGGTGGATCGTCGCAGCTCATGTTTGAAGCAGCACGTAGCAAGTCAAGGTAATTTCAAGACTAAGTTGTTGTTTCTACTTGAACTGATGGTCACTTGTTCTAAATCACTTCGATGTGCTTAGTGAGAAGTAACAGCATATTGCTGTCTCCCCTGAACTCCTGAATTTACAGTGATAATTGTACGACATGAATCTGGGTTTAAACTAATCTCCAGTTACCTCTTCCGTTTTCATTTCACGCTTGCTTGCTCTGCAGTGCCCCCCTTTAGACTGCTAGTTCTATAAATCTTTGTCACAGAGGGTCACTGGGTTTGAGGGAAAGGAGAAAAAAACGTGAACAAAAAGACATCTAATATGCTTTCTTCACTAAATACTGTGTCAGAGGTAGGTGTGCTTACTCCAATCTGATTTAGCTAGTGCAGATGCCACTGCTAAATGCATAAACTAAATCCAGGCTAGTAGGGGGTTGTTAATTAGTTTGTTTTCAGAAGCGCTTGCAGAAACAATTTGAAAAACCTGATCAATCAAACTTCAGCTGAATAAACCCCAGAGTGACCCTTCCCACCTGACCTGCTGGGGGACAGGTTAGAAAATACTGATAACACCAGCTATTGGCTGCTGCAGTGTGCATTTAGTGTCCTCTGTGCGTGTTTGGGGGGAGCAGGGAGGGACCGCTTTTTCCACCTCTGTTGGAACAGCCTTCCTTTTACAAGTACACCTTTTCCAAGAGAAAAAAACCCAACAATTTACCAGTCTAATAAATGTGAAGATTATGTAGATTAAAATCCCAAAGCCTTTGGGTCCTGACCACAGCGTTGTTTAAATGAATTGGCAGAGCCTGAAAACCTTTATCTCATCCCCCTGACCTTCTCTGGGTTCATTCTCCCAGTTCCCAGTTTAGCATCTCTCTTGTGGTGCAGTAGAAGGAACTCGAAGCTTATGTTCTCTTTAAGTGTTGCTTGGAAAAGGAGCATCAATGAGATTGATATTCTTTCTGTGGATCAATGTGTTGTAGCCCAGGCTGGATTGACATGTAGGTGTTACTCTGGTACACAGTACCCAAATGCAGCCTCAGAGGCTGGAACGGTGTTTGCAAGAGTGTATGTCCTATCTGTTTTGGATGCTGTATCATCAGTTTTTCTCATGCTGGTGGGCACTGCCTGGTGCAAGGAGTCCCAGATTTGTGGTATCAGTCCTCACCAATTGAAGGCCACAGCTCTTTGCCCTTGAGGAAGCTTCTTCCTTAAGTGCTCCTTACGCTTGGATGTAGCTGTCAGACTCTGGATGATCACCTTATCTGACAGTGGCTGCCTTGCAGGTCCCTGTGGGTGTACCCTAGATCCTGGGCGCCCCTGTGACAGGCATAGGTGAAGGCACTTTGTACTCTTGGCAGCATGAGTTATGCTACATTGTAAATGTGGAATCTCTCACTCAATTAAAACGACAGTTTGAGCTTCTCAAAGCTCTTCCGGCTGATCATGAGTTCATCTAGTCCCAGTATTAGACACAAAGCTATGGTACATCCAGTTGATGTACTTTGTGGAGGATGAGCAATTTACATAAGTAGCAGTTCAGAAAAGAAGTGAAAGATACAGTTTCTTTCTTCTAGGAGCGAATCAGAGCAAGTCGTCTACCATGTTTACACTGTGGAGCCCAGATCCTGCCTTATACTATACTGTCCTAGTCTATGCTAGATGACAATCTGAGCCTATGGCAGTCTAAGACTATGATTTTAAATAATAATTTAAACCATGTAATTCAGGGATCTGGACATTCTTTTGAGGTGCTTGCATTTCAGACTAGACTGCTTATGTTTAACATCTTTTCTGTCTCTCATAGCTGCTCCTGGCTGGAAAAATAATTTGTCTTGTGGGATGCTATTCAATAAAGATAATTCTTTATATCTGAATTTACAAGCTGTGATCAGTACCATTAGAGGAAACTGTAGTTGATCACATCAGCAAAATCTTCATCAAGTGCTCCCCTCTGGTTTTCATTTTCACCTCAGAAGCAGGGGGAAGAAATTGAGACCTTTTCAGAGCTCTAATCTGAGGAAAAAAAAAAAAACCATTTCTATGACCAGGTGACCTGCCTAGTGGATGAGGGAAAGGCTGTGGAAGTTGTCTACCTGGACTTTAGCAAGGCCTTTGACGCTGTCTCCCACAGCATTCTCCTAGAGAAGCTGGCAGCTCATGGCTTAGGTGTATTCTTCGCTGGGTAAAAAACTGGCTGGATGGCTGAGCCCAGAGTTGTGTTGAACAGAGTTAAATCCAGTTTGCAGCTGCTCACAAGTGGTGTTCCCCGAGGCTCATCTCTGGAGCCATTTCTGTTTAGTATCTTTATCAGTGATCTGGCTGAGGGGATCGACTGCACCCTCGGTAAGTTTGCAGATGACACCAAATTGGGCATGAGTGTTGATCTGCTTTGCAGAGGGACCTGGACAGGCTGGATCGATGGGCCAAAGTCAATTGTATGAGGTTCAACAAGGCCAAGTGCTGGGTCCTGTACTTGGGTCACAACAACCCCATGCAATGCTACAGGCTTGGGGATGAGTGACTGGAAATCTCTTTGGTGGAGAGGGATCTGGGAGTACTGGTTGACAGCTGGCTAAACATGAGCCAGCAGTGAGCCCAGATGGCCAAGAGGGCCAACAGCATCCTGGCTTGTATCAGAAATAGTGGGACCAGCAGGACCAGGGAAGTCACCCTTCTCCTGTACTTGGCTCTGGTGAGGCTGCACCTTGAATGTGTTCAGTTTTGGCCCCGGTGCTGGAGCATGTCCAGAGAAGGGCAAGGAAGCTGGTGAGGGGTCTGGAGCACAAGTCGTATGAGGAGTGGCTGAGGGAACTGGGATTGTTTAGCCTGAAGAAGAGGAGGCTGAGGGGAAACCTTATCGCCCTCTACAACTACCTGAAGGGAGGTTGTAGTGAGGTGGGTGTTGGTCTCTTTTCCCAAGTAACAAGAGGTAGGATGAGGGGAAATAGCATCAAGTTGTGCCAGGGGAGGTTTTGATTGGATATTAGGAAAAATTTCTTTACTGAAAGAGTGGCCAAGCATTGGAACAGGCTGCCTAGGGAGGTGGTGGAGTCCCCATCCCTGGAGGTATTCAAAAAAATGTGTATATGCGGCACTTCGGAGCATGGTTTATTTAGTAGGTATGGTGTTGGGTTGACAGTTGGACTTGATGATCTTGGAAGTCTTTTCCAACGTTAATGATTCTCTGATTCTAATTGTCCAATTAAATTATGAGATTTGAATTATACACTGAGGTTGAAAATGTCCTTTTGTGCAGGAAAGGACATAATCTGAAACTGTCAGAGTTGGAAAATATAAAACTGCACGTATGATAATTTGTCCAAAGCTGCTATCAAAAGGAAAATAAGGAAGATGTCTTTGTCAGCCAAAATGTCACACCTTGCAGATTTAGAGCAGGATGAAGTGATTTGCCAGCCTCCATACTACTCACAGGGGCCAAATAAGTCTTTTCCTTGTATAATCCCACCCACTTTTCTCTGACCCTCCAGCCCTCAGTCTAGGTAGCTGATAATGTATGGTGTCACTAATCCACTAGGTCACATACAGTATGAAGCTTAGCATTTTGCAGGTTGCTATCTGTCTTTGAAAAAAAGACCTTGACACAATGCACGAAGACTTTATTTGCCTTTTACTATTTATCTTCATTGTCCCACTGACTTTCATCAGTAGTTCTGCTGAATAATAGCAGTAAGAAAACGTTATGGAAGTGTACCAGGGGACCCTATCTCAGAATTACCAGTTATACTACTTTAAAAGATACATCCTTCTGGTAATACAGGCTGTTTATCAAAGCATCTGTAGGCAAGAATTTCTTTGAAGCAGCTGCCTAGGGAAGGTGTTTTTTATGAGCTTGGGGACAGAGGGAGTATAGCAGGTTGAGAGTGGACCTGGAGCCGTATGTAGGGGGTTTTAGCAGACGTTACATGGAGTTCAAGATCTTGAGAGGTGAGAATATGGAGCACAGGGAACATGTGAGCAATGTGTGAGACAGGTCATGTGAGAAGATTACAAGTATGTATTAGAGAAATTGGAGAATTTATCTCAAGCTCTGCCAGGCTTTGTGCAACTGCCTACGTAACAGTAAAGAAAGTTCTGGTACCTATTGAACTAATTTGCAAATAATCTGCATGAAAACTCTATGAATTTAACACTGCTTGGCAGCTCTAAAGAATGGAGTCACTTGCTCATGTATAAGGTCACAGCAGGTCACTTCTCCCCCTCTTAAACCTGCCAGCCTAGTACAACAATGATTTGAGGAAAAGCATGGGAATGTCTTCTGGTGGGAACAGTGACTCTTCAATTGGTATGGCTCCTGCAGTTCTTGTGTCTGTTGCTGCATCTGCCAGCTTGAGCAAAGTGTGATGGTCAATTTGTGATGTAGGAACTGGAAGGGAGCTCATACTACACCCAGTCTTTGAATGAGACAGCTCGTAATTTGTTTTGAGCAAGTGAGATTTCCAATTAGTAAACAATTCATGTGGGCTCACGTGGAGTGTAATGCAAGGAAGGAGGCATGCAGTCTCCCCTAAGTCCTCCTGTTACATTCCTGTGTACTTGCCTTGCATTCAGCAGCAAGCCTAACACCCCAGACGCTGAAAGTTGTGTTGTACTTGAACATTCATAAACCAGTACAGCTTGATGCAGCTCCCAGCTGTTGGTAGGAATCGGAAGGAGTGACGGGAGTAGGAAGTGGAAGAGTTGTTTTTTGGCAGTAGCTGGTGGTTATGTTGGCTTAAAGTAGCCATGGAACCGCAGCTCATGGCTCTAAGCACTCACAGGTTTTAGTTGTAGCCATGCAATTATTATCTGTTTTTTCCAGATCTAACACAGTTAAATTTCTTTAAATTGAATGTCCTGCATTTTCGCTGCTTGTTTTGGAAACACATGTAATATGCTTCATGTACAGTGTACCTCAAATTATTGTTAAGCTCTCTCAGGCTCTTAATGTATTTGTATTTGGAGATCAGAGAGGACAAATCCCTGCCTGGAATGGATTTGACTTACTCCACTATGGTGGTGTGGTCATCTCCCTGCTGCCCTTTAATAGATCACAAAGGCCACCTGGAAACAAAAGATACTGAACTCACCCATGGATACTAGTTTTTAGCTTTGTGCTGCAGCAGCTCAGCCTCTCAGTTTGCCTCTCCTCCATCCATTTCCTTTCCCCCTCCTGTCTCTGTGGGTGTATGTTTTAGGCAGTAAGTCTCTCCCTTCACTCCATAGTAGACAAAATAGATATGTGAGAGGTGTCACATGTGGGATGGTTGCTTCAGGTACTACCAGGTACTCCTGTTCCTGGTACCGAGATACTCTTCTTGGTGTGACAGTTGACAAAGGGTAGTTAGGACCATGTATTGATGTGGTTCTGTTCACAGTCACTCTCCACTCGGCTCTGCTGTCTTGAAGTGAGAAGCGTGAGCTTGTCCCTTCCAGTGGGAGTCCTCTGTCTCTCCTGGTGTCAAAGGCAAGCTGTCTTCCTGAGCTTGGCAAATCATTAGGGCCTTTGGAGCTGCTCGCTTAGGCTGACGGTGGCGCAGGTGGAAAGCAAAGAAAGGGACAAGAGGGGGAGTAATGAGGAAAAGGCAGGCAGGCCCAGTTCTCCTTCCATCTCCTGAATGAAGACAAGCTGTGTAGCAACGTTCCTCAGCTTTCCTATGTGCACGGTAGGTATAACTGCAAGTCTTTGAGGAGTGTAGAATGAATGCTTCCATTGCACTATGCACACAAACTGTTTGCTCTTGAGTAATTGATCTTGTTTCATCGTGTTTGTCAACAGTTGATGTTCTGTTGCTTTGCTATCTTGTCTGCTACAGGGGTGAGAAGGCATTAGCAAGGGGTTCTGTTTGCTTCCCTTAATGTCTGATTCTCTTGCTGTTGGCTAAGAAATCATTAAGCTTGTTCAGAAGGAGACTGTGCAGATTTGTTTCTGAAAGCTTTGCAGAAATCTGTGGACAAATTGTCTGAGCCCAGGGCGTTTCCAGATTGCATATCCTTAATTGTATTAAACACTTCAGAGCCATCTGATGGATTGTCTCACAGTTAAACCATCTGGTCTGGAAATTTAGGCAAGCCCTACTTTATGGAGAAACTCTGAGACAATCACACTGGAGCGTCATTAGATGGCCCCTGGGCTGCTCTTTGATGGAGGAAGGCTAGTATAGTGTCACTGCTGATAGTATGCTGATTGAGAGAAACATAAGGTTTTAGGGGCTCATTAGTTTTGATTAATCAGGCTAAAAATACAGCTTTCTTGCCTTTCTTGCCTTTGCAAAAAGACTAGTTACCCCCTCCAAGTCCAAACCATAAAAATTGGCATTACTATTTTAGTTGCTTTGTATTTGTTATTATAAATCTACAAAGCCCACTCCACTTTCAAAACAAATTCTTGTTGTCTTCTAAGCAGTTAAGACTTGTTTACTTGATTAACACAGCACTTAGAAGTTTTGATGCACTTCCTCATGCAACATCCATGTGAGGTAGGGAATATGGTTACCCTCATAGTAGCAACAGGAGGATGTATGGAGAAGAAATAAGGTCATGTAGGAGGTGACTTTCACTGAGGACTACACCAGCCGCATGAAAGCCACTTTAGTGCTGGTTTCGTGCCTGCTGGTTTCTGTGTGCTTACTCTCTTTCCCCAAGGCAGAGAAACTCTGTAAATAACTTGCTAAGAGATTCCCAGGGGGGAGATCAGGTGTCATGAGGCCCCTCTTGTTCCCAGGCCAAGTGTGCACACATGGTCTGTGGTGGGCTCAGGAAAGCTCCTCTTCCAGCGGGGAGTTTATTAATGCCCTCTCATCATGTGGTCAGTGTGCCCTGTGCTGGCCAGCCCAGAGAGTTTGAGGGTGCTGGCTTTCCACGTAAGAAAGCTCAGCATTAGGTTTTCATTCTCTTTTGTAATGATCTGTATTCAGTGTTGGCACGGGGAGGCAGGTTGACCAATACTGAAAAGGAAGAGAGGCAGTTAGAGAAATGCTTTCAATTGCATACTGCAGCCACTGCAGACTCAGTTTTCATGATGGTTTTGGCCAATAAACCAAGCATTTCTATTTAAAATTATTTGGAGACTAGAGATCTATTTGTGTGCTTGAATCTGTCAATAATTAGGCCCAAGAATACGTATTTCCCAGAAATGCTGTGGATCACAGAAGGCTCTATAGGCCTGAATCTCCAGAGAATCACTTTTAAATTTACAGGAGAAGCCTAAATTTGATTTGGTTTGAAATGAAACCCTGAACTCTCCATGTCCCCAAACCTGAATTGTAGCTGGAGATGTATCTGGAGGCCATCCCATTCCTCCCAGTTCTAAGACATGAAGTAAGTGAGTCCAAAGGAGAAATGAACTCTGCTAAGATAGAACTTGTGCTCCACTGTCAGACATACAGCAGTCAGCAGTGACAGAAGGGAATGCTTTTCTCCCCTCTGGGTTTGTCAGAATCTTTCACCGGCAGGGCTGAGTTCAGCTTCCTGCTTCTGCTTCTGTATGTTCATCGTGTTGTGGGACAAATGTTGAATTGCTATTTTTCTTCCCCTTTGCTCCCCTCTCTCTCCTTCTCTTACCTCTTCCCCAACTCTTCCCATTGAGGGCATATATTAATAGGGAAGAGCAGTTTCATTTACGCAGCCAATCTAATCTGTCACACATGGGCAGTCTTGCTATCAGTGCACTGTGCTTGGGTAAGATTCATTAATTGTAAGACACAGTGGAGTTCTTCGCTTGTTACCCCTTTAACTCTCTTCCTCTGATTAGGAAAAGTCCCCAAATGATTGCTCTGACTATCTGGGACGATCCCAAGATCAAAACTCAAATTTTGATCAGTTCTGTATGCTAAGAGAGGCTGACTGCCCCTGGTTTCCTAGGGGTAATTCAAAAGCAATGCTGTGGAAGTGAAATGACATTATTCTCAGCACAGGAAAGAAATGGACCTGTTGGAGCAGGTGGAGAGGAGGGCCACAAAAATGATCAGTGGGATGGAGCACCTCTCCTGTGAGGACAGGCTGAGAGACTTGGGGATGTTCAGCCTGGAGAAGAGAAAGCTGCGGGGAGACCTGATTGCAGCCTTTCAGTACTTAAAGGGTGCCTACAGGAAAGATGGGGACAATCTTTTTTAGCGGGGCCAGCTGTGACAGGACAAGGGGTAATGGTTTTAAACTAAAAGAGGGCAGATTTAGGCTAGATATAAGGAAGATATTTTGTACAACGAGGGTGGTAAAACACTGGTACAGGTTGCCCAGAGTGGTGGTAGATGCCCCATCCCTGGAAACATTCAAGGACAGGTTGGATGGGGCTCTGAGCGACCTGATCCAGTTGAAGAAGTACCTGCTCATTGCAGGGGAGTTGGACTAGATGACCTTTAGAGGTCCCTTCCAACCCAAACTATTCTATGATTCTATTCAGTGCTAGAGCTGGGATAAACATGATGAGAAGCTGAGCCATTTCCCTTTTCCTTGTCCTTATTTAAGTGATGCAGCAAGCAATGCTAGCATGCAGCAGGGCTGCAATTTTGGGATGGTTTTGGTGTCTGGGTAAAAGAAGACTTTGTTGAGTGAAGAGACATTGTTTGTTCTGCCCAGCCTCATTCCTGGCTCTTTTACAATCTGCTGTTATTTTCTGCTGTGGTTCAGAAGGTGCAGTTTCAGGAAGAGAGTACAACAGTGGCTTGAGGCCATCTCTGCTTCTATTCCTCAGCTTCTCAGCTGCTCAGGGGCCAGTTTAAATTAGAGCAGCCCCTGTGGGTGCTCTTGCAGACGCTTTACCCAGCTGCTTCTGTTTCTGGAGCACAGAATGCCTCAGTCACACCCCCACCCCTGACATTGCCCCTGTGCCAAGGACAGAGATGGTGGCATCGTACAAATGTATGCAGGCCCTGTGCTGCTCTGTAGCTGCTGCTACACACTGGAGCAGTGTGTGAAGTGTGTTTCAGTTCTGTAGAATTCTTTTATTATTTCATTGGGGTGTTGCAAGGGTTGGAGCCTATGAACTTTTGTGTTACAGAACCCAAATTTTAATACAAGGGAATAAGTTTTGCTGTCTGTCTGGTGGTGGCAAAAAGCAGGGCAGAGGCTTTCCAGCTATACTTGAATGTCCTGTGAGTTTGTCCAGCTCAGCGTATAACTAAGGCCTCACTGTGTGTCCCAGTGCAGCAATACCAGTGGTGGGAAGCTGGAGAGAGGAAGCAATGGATACATTGCTGAGCTGCCCACCCGTTCCTCAGGTGGACGAGCTGGAGAGCAAACAGGTTCTTCAAAGGTTTTCAGGAAAGTCAGCCAAAGGTGTTGTTTAAATGGACTATTTCCTTAAAAAAAAATCTAGCATTTTGGTTGGTTAAGAAGAAAATCTGGCTGTCAATAATTTTCTGGGGGCATTTTGACAGAAAATATGGCATTGCTTTAAAAAAAAAAAAGTCTCTGAGTTGCGAAGAAAAGAAATAAAAAGGCCATTTTTTGTGAAAGAACTGCACATGAAGCATTCTACCCAGGTCTTAAGATTGCTTCATTATTTGGGTGAATTATTTATAACTGGGCTTTCCTTCACTCAAGCCTGTATAGTTTTGTGCAATAAAAGGAATTTTCCATTACAGAGGCATGTAACAGGGTTTTGCACTTAATATTCATGCAGTGTTGTGTGGGTCTCTAAAACATCCTGTCTAAACATGAAGTATCAGCACTAACCTGGCTAAGAGGCACATTGAGCCCCTCTCATTATATAGGTCTAGTTGTCTGCTGTGTGCCACAGGCATCAGGGAGTGTAAACTAATCTGTTGCAATCCCACAGCTCAGGGGTATCATGTAAAGGCACTTCAAGGTTGCTCTAGGTTTTCTGGTGGACTACAAGAGCAGCCTGCAAGATGAGCTGATGCTTCAGATCACTTTTGGTTTTAATAGACTCATTGCTTCAGTGAGGCATGTACTGGCCATACCCCCAAACAATGATTTCCCCTTCCCAATGAAGATTAAGATAGCTGTGCCTCCCTTTTGCCCCACGTAATTAGCACAGACCTTCCCCAGCATGCTAAGGACTGAGGTCTCTCCTGTGGCCCTCAAGCATATCATTCATGTCCTCCTCCACAGCGAAGCTGCTTTTCCAAGGTGTAAACACTATAGCAAAGGTTATGCACTACTTGAAACAGTTTTCCAGCAGCTACTGTGCTACTCTGATAGCCTCTCCATTTTCTTTTTATAATTTTGTTTGTATAAATACAATAAGCAGATAGATATATAGCTGGACTGGAAGGATAAAAACTTTTCATTTTCCACTTAGTCCCACAAACAGGTTTTTTTATAGTCTTTTCCTATATTTTTGTTCCAAGTACTGCATTTTGTAGTTTTTTCCTTAACCTCATGAGGAGATTGCTGTTAAACATATAATGCAGTCTTGAATGAAAGAGGGAGGAAATGGCTTGCTGACCTAAATATCAAGGGTCTTACTGCTTTCTCCCACAGAAATGAACATGCAAGGGACTGAGAAGAGACTTGTTTAGAAATATTTTTTTCCCCCGTTCTTTGCCCAGGATAGTGTATGTCTCTTCTAGCCAAAGTGGGGAATTTCCTTCCAAAACTCTCATGCAGATCCCACAGGACTCTCAGCTGGCCTGTGCCCATCTGAAGGATGATGTGAATTTTGGACCTTTTGGGGTGAACCAGCCCGGTCTTCTCTATTGCTTTCTGCAGATGTGTGTTTTCTGTGAACTTATGGAAGTTCAGGGAAGGCCATTCTAGTTTCTGAAGCATAACTCCCTGAAAGTCAGTTGCACGATTTACTTTGTGGAAGAATGAGTGGTGAATCTTTTAAGATGAGGTGTGCTATGAACTTTAAGAATCCCATGTATATTTTATAAAGCCAGAATTTAGCCTGTCCTTTCTCCTTCTGCCTTTTGCTCCTCTCATGCAGTGTAGAAGTTGAAGAGTTTGCTGTTTACCTGCTTGAATTTTAGTGCTGTTGTACACTCAGAAATCAATTCCTATATTGGTCGGTGCTAGAAAAGGGAGAAAGAATAGTTGCAGACACATCTTTTAGTACTGACAGCCTATTCTGTGAAGTAGGCATCCCTGAGAGATGTACTTGAGGAGCTATAATGGTATCAATAACTGTTAGAGGAAACCAGCTCCCTCTTCATTGCAGCAGAAACAAGGAGCAGAAACCCCTGTCCCTGGGGCAGCCTGGGTTGTCACCATGCTGTCAGAGCAATTCAGAGCTCTAGGGCCACATCTCTACACATTCCAACTGCAAACTGGGTTTAAATGGGCATCTTGTCAGCTATGTCTGTCTGAAAAAAGACTGAGAAGTCCAGTACAGACCGATGCTGATAGCACTTTAGCCATAGGGTGGTTTTGTACTAACTTAAAGCACAAAATGTCTTATTTTGCTTAGCAAGCTTGGAGAATTTGTCAGAAAAGAAATCCTGCCTCTTTTACCTTAGTCTAGTGTAGGTAGGGGTCTAGTGAGAGACATTTTTGAAAAGTGAGTTTTTCCTCTTTTGTTTTGTAGAGTGTGCCCTCCCAATGTCTTAAAATAGATGGTAATGGGCTAGTGATATGATCTTATTTAAAAACTATTCATCTGGGATGCAAATGAGATGAGAAAATAATGTTATTTGGGTTTTTTGATTCCCCCTCCCCATCCCTCCCAGTCCTTAAAACACAGAGCATACTGTTGTCTTAATGCCAACAGGGAGAGGGAAGTAGTATGAGATGTTCTTGCTGAATGTGTTTTTATCATCTGTGCTTATAGTTAGTTTGCTCTCTGAGGTACTTGCTCATTAAGGGAACCTAGTAAGTGATAGCGAAAGAAAACCGATGTTAAGATGCACTGTTCTAGACAGCAGCAGAGAGGTTTTCAGCTCTAGATCTCAGTGCAGTGGTAATTTAGGTAAATACAGGATTTGACAGCCTTGTTTGCATTCTTCCTGCTTTCTCATTATATGTGGAGAAAGTGAATCCCTGGGAAAATAGTAATGGATGAAAAGAAGACTCCTGAGCCACATTGCTGTTATGTTGAGATCCTATTAGACCTTGCATGTTATATGGCTCTGGTGAAAAGCCTTGGGGCTGCTGTGCAAGCCCACGAATGGTGCCAGGGAACAGCAAGGGTAGGGGAGGCACGGTGACAAGGCTGGTAGATGCAAAAATCCTTACCAGCAAGGGTGCAGCCCTGCAACACCGGGGTGATGCAAGCTGAGAGAGCCAGTGATGGCAGCTGAGGTCAGGCAAGAGCCCAGTCCAGTGGACGAGTACAGTGATGAGGCAGGTCTGCAGGCCAAGCTGAGGAGTAAGCCAGTGAGTCAGGGCCAGGATCAAGTCAGGACAGTAACTGCAGTCAGACACAGTGCAGGGGTCGCCAGGCAAATCAATAGTGGCAAGGCATGTCCAAGGTCAAGCTAGGAAATCAAGTCTCTAGTGTAGTGTCAGGGTCCAGATCGGTGGGGCACGTGGCCAGGCATGGGCATGGTTGTGATGCTGCTGCAGTGTAGCTCTGGCAGGGCCAAGGGTGAAAGCCCTAGCTTAAAAGGGGCTCCTATGTGAAAGATGGTTTTTACTTCATGATGAGGCTAATACAGAGCTCCCGGAGAAAAGAGGGCCTTTTGGTTCTCTGTCCAAAAGCAAAGAAAAGGTAGGGGGTGTGGGAAAAGGAGAGACAGACAGACTTTCATTAACTTTATTAAATTAGAAGAAAAGTAATTTCCTTACCCTCTCACCTGTCTTCTCCATTTCACAATGCATGAATACTCCCCTGGTCTGACAGCTCTTACTTGGCTGCCCACAAAACAAATATGGGCAGTAGTGCTACAGGAAAGCTTCTGTTTCCTTACACAGCTCCTGAAAATAGAGTTGTATTTGAGTACTGGGTATTTGTTTTATGTTAGAAATGCAAAATCTCATGCCAACTCAGTGTTAAGACTGTATGTCTAAAATAGCTAAAGTTCTGGAAGTACAAAATTCAGGTTCCAGTTGTAGTTCTGACTCACAGTCCTGTTGCACATTGCAGGGTTTAGTATTTTCCCTTCCTGTTCAAGTGTATAAATGGATGGTAAAACATATGCCTATTTTGGGATTTTTTCCTCCAGTTCCCAGCAGAATCCAGAAGTGGAATAGAAATTAGCAATAATTTTATTAAAATTAGAATTAATAGAAAAAACAACACTGACTATGTCTAAACTTTGGCATGCTTTGAGTCCAGATTGGAGCTGAGTTTGGCTGTGACCCAACATGAATGAATATGAACATCCTTTATATTACTTTATTTTAGTTGTTCCTTATAATTAAAAAGCACTTAAATAAAAACATACTTTGAATGGCTATTTGGACCCATTTCTGGTAAGCCGTCAAGAAAAAAGAAAACGACAACATTGCTCCAATGAAAACATTTGGTTTAGTTTGTTCTGATTTTTTTGCATGACCCTTTTGTCACCATCAGCTGAGCTGTAATTTATCCTTGTTGTTGATGTTTTTGGGAGGCTTCAACTTATACTCCCCTTTTGTCCTAGCACAGTAAGTAGCTTAAGTGAAACATATGTGAACAAGCATCATTATACGTTGATTCTGTAAATTGCATGTATTAGTGCATATCAATTTTTTTGTTGCGAAGAGACAAGTCCACTTTTTAAACTCAACCCTCCACGTCAGAATTCCATTTAAGGACACTTTTCTTAGTCGTGATGGTGAAAATCTACAGACTACTACAGTCTACTACAGACACACCTGCAGATGCTAGGTTTTATTCCTGGTGGAAGAAGTGAATTTCTTTAAAGGATGCCTTTGCTTTTGTCAAAAACTAATTTTGTCACACTCTTATAAAGTGTAAAGTACTGGAATATCAGAGCAGGTGTCAGACAAGGAAAAGAGAGCAGGCATCACCAGATGCTTTAAAGCAGAGGAATTTTCCTCTGGCAAGGAAGATATTCAACATGTTGAACACCATGATTTTTTTTCAACTGTTTACCTGACAGGAGGAGTTGCCTTATTAAAGGACATATTTACTGCTACTCTTTCTGAATTATTTTTCACTATGTACCCTTAGAAAAGTGACAGTTTTGGTCAGAGGGCTGTTCTTTATGAGTTTTTTTTAGTTGTTGCTTCAAAGAGCTTGAACTCTGCTCCCATTTACAGTGAGATAGCAATGGAAATCTTGCAAATTTACAGCAGAGGTTGACTCTGACCACTTCTGTAACCTGAGCTATTCGGAGAGGAGATGCAATAGGACAAACTGTTTTGTAGTTTGGTGGGGGGGTGTTGAAAGTGCAAGTCTAAATCTCAGTTTTTAACACCTTTAAGTGGTCAGGTCCTCCTTTGTATACTTCTAGAATAGCCTCCCACAAAATTGGACTGCTCTATCTTAAGAAAAAACACCACGGACAGTTCTTTTCCTTACAGAAAACAGAAAAAACAAACTAGTGACAGAGATTTGTGTATGAAGAAAAGATAAAAAAAACCTTCTAAATGTCTACCTATATTAAAAGAGAATAATGTTCTTATTCAATGGAATGAAGTAGTATGTAGAAGCTTATACAATTTCCTCAATTAGCTAGTCATAATGACATCAGGTTTCTGTTATCCCCTCAAGCAAAGAAGAGTGTCTCTGTTGAAGAGCCATTCTTATGGGCTGGACATCCACAGCTTCTCCATTCCTCGGGATCCCTTTTCAGCAGCAGTTAAGGGAAGAAGCCACACAGGAACAGAAGGGAGACAGCACATGTTAGTTTACCGGGCCAACAAGGCAAAATACAGCTTCTGGAAGAGGTGCTGAATAGGGCAAATAGTTACTGGCAGTTTCACAGCCAATTTTCATGCTATTACGTATATTGTGGAAGTACCCGGCCTTTCCACCTGCACTGGGACTCTTCTGAAAGATGCAATGTAAAGGAGGAGGAGAGCTTTGATTTCAAAGAATAGCAGGAATATTTTTGTTTCAAAACATATGTTTTGTCTACCTCCTACAGAAGAAAAGGCTTACAATGTTGAAAAGATCGTTTATCATATTAAATGACCTTGAGTAACGTAAAGGTTACTGTTCAGCAGCAGGTAGCTTGCATGGTATCTAATTGTGTTGTTGCCACATCAAGAGAAGTACTAGGTATCCTAAGAGGTGTGCCAGCTCAATGAGGCTGGGATACAGGCTCTGAGTTGAAAACAGATTAAGTCCAAAAGACAGTCTTAGGGTTTTCCCCAGTAGAGAGGAACATACACTGCAGGAACTGTGGGATTTAGGGTCTGGCTGGCTGGGGGGCCCATCACAGGCAAGGGACAAGGCATGCCATGGATCAGAGGAGAGCATGACCTTGCTCTTGCAGACCCTTGTGCCTACCTGCACGTTCGCTTATTGGGCCTTCTTGAGAGCTGCCTGTTGTGTAGCCATGCTGATGGGGTGTACGTGCCTGCTGGGCTCCCGTGACTTCTGCCTGCCTTTGCCTGACTGCAGCCCTTTCTCTAGAGCAGCTCAGTCACTGACTATGTGCTAGGATCAAACCACGAAACATGCCTGTCCCCAGTGAACTGAAGCTCCCATTGTCATGGGATTTCTCAAGAGGATGAATATGACCTTCAAACTGAGTTTGACCAGGTTTACAAGTACTCACCCAGCTGAGTGCAGAGGTGTTCCTGCATAACGTTGGGATGCGCTCCAGACAAGTGCTGTTCCCTGTCCTTTTTCAGCTTAGCACTGTATCAGAGCACTGTGGCTTTCGCTGCAATTATTGACCCAATTTATTAAAATGTTAATAAGAGCTGCCTACTCTGTGGACAAGTCAGGCAGTATCTGGAAAACATCTCACAAAGAGCCATTACAGTTCCCAGGGCATGCATAGGGTATTAGCAAGCACTTAACTGCACTCAGCTGGTCACATGGCTGCACCATCTGAGCTCAGTGGAGTAGGTAGATGGGTCTGCACTAGTGTTTGGGCATTCATATATCATCATGAGTTGTCCCAGTTCTCCACAGGAAAGACAGTGCTCAGGGCGAACTCTGCTAGCCTGTCAGTGTAGAAGAGTGCGTGTTTTGTAACTCATTCCCTTTGGCATTGCCCTGGATTTCACAGGTCTACCCTAACCGTCCATCTGATGATGTCTCTGATCTTCTGCATAACTCTTACAAACCAGCTTGCTCCCTACTCCAACATGCATTTCCTTGACTAATACATATACATGGCAAGGGACACATTAAAACAAAACAAGACCATCAGCTCTACCAAAACATAAGCTGCCTCCTATATTGTGGTTCTTCTGGAACAGGATGGAAGGACAAACCAGAGGAGGGAGAAGTTGTCACTAGTGAGAAAGGGCTTAGATGCTACAGTGATGACAGTGGCATAATAGCACTTCTGTGCCCTTGTCCTTCTCTACCCAAATTCTACCACAGACTATGCTGGTGTAGTTAAGCCAGTGTAAAGGCTGTTGTGGAGCCAGCATGCTAAGATTGCTGTAGACCAAATGTCTCTCTGAACCTGTGGAAAAGATACCTTGAATTACTCAGGTACAGTCTTCTCAGGAACTCTTAGGCCAGTCCACTGGTGCTTTGGGAAGGACTCAAGACGCTGAGGGCTGGTGCTGAGAGCAGCTTTTTCCTTATCTAGAGCATGAGCATGGAGCAGGTAGGAGGGAAGACCCTTGAGGGGAAGCATTCGTGTGAGGTGGTCACTGAATGTGTCCTTCAGTGTCTGGTATCTAGGCTTTTTCTGGGGCTTAGAAGACTGTATTCCTTTCATTACAAAGTTCTGAGAAGGCACAATAGTTCACGTTGTCTGGGCACCTGCAAACTGAGGAATATCTACTTTTCCTTATGTTTTCTCCACCCTTGCTGGATTTGGAGATCACATTATTGGTAATAGTAGTGAAAGATTAAAATGGCGAAAGTGCAACATTGATAGTAGAAAAGAACCATGTGATTCATTAGAAATGCAAATGTAATCTTTAGAAGGCATAGAAGGGGATTCAACAACTCCTCACAGGAGAAGACATTTTGAGAGTGGTGTTTAGGAGTAATGGAATGAGACAAAGGAAAGGAAAACTTCATCTGAACAAGTAGGAAATTTGCGTAGCTGTGAGATTCATTACACCAACAGATACTTTCCCAGGACACGAGGTAGAAGAATCCATTGCTTGGGTAATTGAAAACTGATGGGTGGATAAGCCCAGGGGAATGATTGTTCTTGTTAGACTGGGAGATGGACTTGGACTTTCCCATCTCTCATTTCAAGGACTGTATGTTTGAGTGAAGAGAGTAACAGGACTCCCTTTTTCTGTGCCAAAAGGTCTTGGCTGTCTTCTGTGGTTCTCACACCCACAGAATACCAGGGTCTTGCATGTGAAGGTACTTTGGTGGCTGCTTTTAACTTTTTTCTAAGTATTTAAAAAACTTTTAGGACAGTTATAAATCACCTGTGTGTAGGTGTCTACATGGCATATTTAAAGTAAGTTTAGAAGTTGCTCTGAGCACCCAAGGTACTAAAGATGATAAGATTTTCATGTATACTGAGAAGTCTTACCTCATGTGGCTGTTTGAAGGGGGGTGATTTAGCATTTTGAGCAGCTTTCCTTGCATGAGCTGTGTCATGTGTTTTACAGGGGAGAGAGATGGAACTTTTTTATATTTGCAGATCTGTTGAATCTGGGATGAGTAACAAGGGGGTCTGGTCTCAGTTATTGTCTCAGATGGTGCCTTATGGTTGTAATCAGACAGAACATGGTGGCTTCTTATTATTTGTGGTGAGGGGCAGGGAGCAGAGGGAGAGGTTTTTAGCAAGTCGGTCTGCAACTGGGAATTTCAGATCAGGATAGACCTTTTGAGGTGTCCCAAGCAGCATATAGTGTCTTTAGTGTAGATGCTCAGGAAACATAGTAAAAAAACCCTTTAGAATAAAAATGAAAGTAGATTAGGGGAGATGGAGAGAAGACTAAAATGTCTATTAATGTGTACTTGCCTCTGAAAATTTCTCTACATGTTCATTATTTCTTACTTCTCCTTTTTCATACTGAAGGCTAGAATTGCAAATGTGGGATCTAGAGCGAATCCTGTTTTTCCTAGGATTTCTGATCCAGGATAGCAGTTCAGACAATTTGAGAGGCAAGAAAGAATAGAGGGATTGCCAGCAAGCCATACTTTTTATATTTAGCACCCAAACAGAAAATCAGTAGTCCCTTTGAAAGTAATACCTCTGTGCTTTGTTTTCTCTAAAGTACTGTATAAGGGGTGCAGGGAAAATGGCCTGGGTTGCAGGAGTGAAGTGATATTCCAGTCCATGAATGCTGTTTGACATTCCTATGTGGTGGACATCAATGACACTGAAGACACATCTATTGAAAAACAAACACAAAGTCGACAAGTTTGTATTTGTTTTTTGAAACAAGGTGTTCACCTTTGTCTGATGCACTTTTTTCTGCAGTTTTACCTACCTGAATTTGTCATGCATGACTGTAACTTTTCCTGACAAGAGGCAGTACTTCTTACTTGTATTTAGGTACCATTAGCTTAAGCTGTCGACATCTGGGCAGCTGAGTACAAGCGGAGTCATTTTAATGGTGTAGCTGCAGAATGGGGAGAGCTTCAAGAAACTTAAGCTGTCTGGCTTTTGCTGCAGATCAAGCCTGGAGCCGGAACTGCTCAGACATGGCAGTTATATTTCAGTGGAGATATATTATTTATGAATTCCTGGTTGTCACCGTATTTAAAAACATGTGAAATCTGTTGGTGTGCAGAAAATAAGTCTGGGAGAGGTCAGCCAAGATAGCAAAGTGTGCGAAAATCATGGCAGACATCCACTTAGTGCTGTAAATCAAGCACTTTCCCTGGTTTTCAGGCAGATACTTGATTCTGCTGGATTTGTCATATGATGGTCTCTTAATCAGATAGGAATTTGAGTCCATCCTTTGCTATTTTATTATTATTATTACTGTTGTTGTTGTTACTTATCATTATTAGGGGAAACATGTTTCTTAACAAACTGCTGAAGCAATTTGGATTGCTGCGTGT
>NW_009258284.1:859300-898268 GCF_000687185.1 Egretta garzetta
TGTAGGGAAGAATCTTGGATATCTGTAAATGAACAGAGGTTGAGAGTTCACTCTGCTGAACAAACAGGCACATTTGTCTGAGGCTATTAAATTTAAATCACAGTTTATTACATTCCTTTGTGTAATAAACTGATCATCCAGTGAACTTATTGTATGTGGTCATGTACTCACTGGAGGGTAACAATCATTTGGCCAAATACAGTTTCAGATAAAACCAGTCCCAGAGTTCGGAGGTGTTCAGATGAAGCAGATTGATTTGGCTCATCATACTAGCAGAGAAACAGTTCTATCGTTGTCTGTAGTTTTGGTGAAGGAATCTGGCTCCCAGCTAAATGTAATATTTTGCATGTGCTTATTTTTAACACACTCTAAGGAGCTCTGATGCAACTTTGAAAGTATTTCAGTAAATATTAGTTTTTAATACAGAACATCTGTGCATGATTATGACAAGGAATGTGACAGGCTTTATCTCGCTCTCTTTCAGTTCTCTTTCACCCCGTGCAAACATGTTGTCCAAGCTGAACAGTACGGGTCCTTTTCAGTCTGTGCATGTACAAGACAGTCTGATTTTAGGCAGTAAATGGACATTAGGGTTTCATGAGTGCTTTAACCAGGGAGGAAGCCAGCACAGCTACTGAAAGAAACAGCTGGACCCCTCCTCATCACTCCTTCCCATACAGCCCCCTGCCTCGCGGCAAGGCAAGTGTGATGAACAGGTTTGTTTTAACCCAGTTCTCGCCTCTGGTTCCCCGCATGCAGGCACAGCCTCTTCTCTCAGCACGAGGGAAAGGGCAGCACGGGAGCGAGGATGGGTAGCTGGGGCAAGGGGGCACAGAGCTGTAAATATTGCCAGCTTAAAGGTTGAAGATTACTTCTGAGCTTTTCCTATAGTCAACAGGGAGTGAGCAAGCAGATTTTAGCTGGCTGAACCCCTCTCTGGAAGGCACCTATCTCATGCCTAGTATCTTCCACATTATCTTTTAATTAGGATCCATGCTCAGAAGTTGAGAAACCAGAAAATGCTAACTAAGTACCAGCTAAGCTGAATCCTGTTTCACATCTGAGAGCCGATAAGACCATGGGAAAAGTTTAAGATAAATATGACCAGGACTATTGATCCAGCACCTTTCAACGGTACTGAACTTTGCTGAAAATCAAATGCGAACACAAACCAAACTTAAACCATTAATGCATTTAGGTAGTGTATTGTCCTCCAAAGTGTTAGCAGCCTGAACTAAAACTGCCAAGAAATTTAAAGCAGGCCTATGTCTTGGTGTGAAGGCCATGTATTACTTTAACAGATCAGGCATTTATTTATGCTTCTTATTGTTACATTAGGGTTTGTGAAATGAAATTGATTAATAAACTGTCACATTAATGTTTCCACTTAGCCCATTGCTGGCAACACCCGCCTTTCAACAGCAGTGTTAATGTTGTAATGACATTGAACAGGCAGACAAAAATACTGTGTGTAAATTAGGCTTTTTATAACTTGCCGCTTATGTAGGATGGACTGGAGGTGAACTTTAAAACCTTTGTCTTTCTCTGACCCCAGTCACAAAAAAATAAAGCTATTTAAAAGATGAAATTTTGAAGATCCCAAGGGAAAATTTCTATCAGTATGACACATGCTAGGAATAATGCCTAGAACAAATGGTCTCTTAGATCAAGACTATACTGAAGCGAGGGAATAAATAAAAAGAACTGGAAATTTTGATATGTGATAAACAGTATGACTTACCTGCCTATCTGAGACTTCTTGGGAGAACTGTTCGTAAATTGGGATAAAAGGGAACATCACTTCTCAGAGAAGTGAGACATGACAAAAAAGAAGAGGTTTCCCCTTTTATCAATGGTATGTATACTTGCTTTGAAATCCAGAACATGAAAGGAGTCATGCTCATGGGTATGGAAAGAGGGAATAACATGGGCAACATAACAAACAACCTACTCTAGTTTTCCACACCAGGAAGATCAGATAAATGAAGATTTCAGGGGGTTTTTGAACAATGAGGAGAATCCTATGAAGCATAGAGTTGGTGATAAGGGAATTTGAGGGAATCAGAGCTATGTGTTGAGAAGGGGATGAAAGGAGAGTATGAGCCATCTATGTAATGAGGAAATAATGACACACTTAAAAGAAGGCAGCAATAATCTAAATCAGTGGGCTTACTCTGCAATAAGAAAGATTTAGGACAGGTACTAGATAACCAAGAAAATGGAGCAAACAGAGATACTGCATGAAGAGCAGTGGGTGCCACTGGAAGGCAATAAAGACTTAGACAAACATTTGTCAGAAAGGACAAAGGTACAGCTGATTCTTCCTTGGGGCAGAATGTGGATTATATGATCTCTTGAGGTTGTTCCCAGCTGCATTTTTGTTGTGATTTTGTTACTAGTGTAGGAACCTGCTATAAAATAAATGCATATTAGCCTGCATTAGCTGATTTGCAAACAACACTTCCATGGGGAAGATTGCTCTCCCAAGCAGTGCACTCTACTCTGCATGGTCATTTTTCCTAGGAAACGAAGGAGGGAAAAAACACCACGTGATAATAACCATCGTGCCAGCACTCAGTGCCCTACTCTATGGTACTTGGACATTAGATGTGTGAATACAGTATAGGAACCCGAAAATGACAGAATTGCATACTGTTATCACCAAAAATAGTCAAGACATCGTCCTTCTGAAATAGCTAATTCTTTGCAACGGTAAAAGAAACTAAATAAGAAGACTACATTCAAGCAGTGAATCCATTTCTGAACCTGCACTCAGGTGTTTTGGGCCCATCTGCCATGGAGAAGAAGAAAAGTCTTGACACTTACTGAAAGAAAATGTTGATGCATAAATGTAGATAGCTTCAAGGCTCTCATGCCTCCATGAGATGCTTTCATGAGATGTATCTTGAAATCTCTTCGCTATGGCAATATACGGAAGAAAAGAAAAAGCTCATTTCCCCTGCAGGATATTAGATAAGAAGATAAAGACAGATCTGTCGAAAACCTACTATTCAATGCTTGAGTGGTGAGTAGAGTTAGCCAAGAAGATTATTTTGAGTAACATACTGTTTGTCCACTTCGAGCTAGGTCTTGTGTATAACCCCGAGAGCAGTCAATCTACCCATTTAGAATAAATTTCTTTTCATATACAGTTTGCTTGGGCAATGTACGTTTTCTCCTTGGTATTGTTAGACCAGCAGTTCTTTTCTGCTGGGCACAAGGTCAGTTTTGGCATGTTTTATAATCTGTAATATATATGGAAAAAGATCTTAAATGTTTATTCTTTGAAATGATTGGGAACATTCAGTGAACAGTTGCTGATTCAGGATTTCAAACTCAGTTAGAAATTACAAATTCAGAAATACTGAGTAAGAAACTGAGTAAGTAATAAATTCTTACTGAGTTTGACATAATGAAAATATTTAATTACACTTAATTATTAAAATATTATGAGCATATGTGGCTAAGGACCGTGTCTGAGTAAAAGGTTTATAGCTATCACGCCAGTGGAAGTTGAGGAATCGTTCAGCCTTGGAGGAACAGCTTTCTAGGTACTTGGTGTTGCAATGTGTGGAAAATGTGTGTGACAAAGCTTTTTGTTGATTCCAGCTGCTGATTAGCATATGCCTTTTTGGATAACTGTGAATGCTGCTCTTTCTCATAACTGTCTAATTTTTAATTTCTTTAACTCTCAGCTTAAGAATATCTTTGTAGGTATATCTTTAGGAGTGTCACAAGTTAATGATACAGTTTAGAACTTCATTTTTGTAGAACAAGGGGAATGGGGAAAAACTCATAAATCTAACAAGAAATCAATTTATAGCTATACGTGTTATGGGGAATAGCCTGATCCAGTGAAATAGCATACCCGGTAATCAGTGAGTCATATGTACTGGTAGAAACCATTTATAAAACAATGATCAAATAGAATAGTCCACATAAATACCAAAGACAAACCCATAACTCCCTCTAATAGCATTCACATCGGTTATAGGAGCGATTCAAAGTTCATCTTTCATTTCTGTGTTTCATTTAGTGCTTTTCACTTTCTCCACCAATGAGCTCATTTCTGGGTTTGGATGCCCCGGGGCTTTGGAGGTGTTGAGAATGAGACTGCCATGCAAAGGTTAGTCTGGACTCTCGGGATGCTGGTGACGCACAGCAGACAAAGCATCCTACCACTGTGGGGATTTCCTGCTACAGAGAACTGCCTTCTGCAGCAAATGGTGCAGAGCTTTTGTGATAGCGTCTGTGTGACCGTCTTCTCTCTGCTGCTGGCTGGGAACATAGCCAGGGAAAAGGTGGCTAGGTTCACATTCTTAATCAACTGATCTTTTTCTGGGGAGTGAAGCTGTGGTCAAAGCTGGTAAGTTTTAAGATTAATCTTCAGACTGTTACACATCATGTCAGTACATGGTCTGGAGTGCACTGGTGAATCATAGAGGAAACAAAAACGTTTCAAACCTTGTTTGCTACTGGGTTAGTGCTTTTTGGTTCTGCAGAACCGCGGTTTCTTGCAGACATCTCCATCTTCACTAAAGATCTCTGTTGTTCTTTAGTTACAGGGCAGTGCAAGCGGATTATTCTTCTGCCACATGCTTTGCATTTCTGGGGAAGTCCCATAGTTGTCTCTTTTCTCTCCCTCTTCCTCTTTTATTTCTGTATGTGCCCCAAAAGTAGTATATTCCATAAACAGTGAGTTTTCTGCTTTCACAGACCTACATCTGCACTCATCTCCTATCTAAACTGCAGTTTGGTCACCCTGTCAGGGATACGAGTCATCACTAGCTAAAGCTGAAACTTTTTTTTGTGGAGATTTTCATCTTCTGCCTGCAAGCTCTTAAGCCTGTGTCCTGCTTCAGGTTTGATCCCTGTGCAGGGCACTGCCCTTCCATTTGTCGGCTAGATTTGTAAGCAGAATGACTTCTGCTCAGACTGGGTGTGACCCAACATGACAGGTCTGTGTCTAAGCCTTGGTTCTGTCTGCGTGCAATTTCCAGTGCAGTCCTACGCAATCCCACAGCTCCTTATTTCTTGGTTACCAACATTCTCTGGCCCATTTTTTCCCCTGTTTTTTTCATTTAAGTTTAGTTGTGAATCAGACTTTTTCCCTTTGGCTATGTCACTTCTCTCTTTGTGTTTGTCCCTGCTCTGTCCATTTGGTTAAACATTAAATTGCTGCCTTCACTTTGAAGGCCCATCCTAGCCTACTACCACACATCTTTCTTCTCTCATTTGTCATTGAGATGTCAGGATTGCTGTCCACTTGGGCTCGACTTCACTCCCCATGCCCATCTTGGTGTTTGGACTCATGCTAACTCTGATATTTGGGAGGAGCTCTCCATAAACATTTGTTACCTCCTTTCATAATCTTCCTTAAAGCTTTCTTTGTTCATTGGTGTCTATACTGGTCAAGCCAGGCCACTGGTGTCTTGTGGCAGCCTGCCAATATAAACAGTGTGGTCTCCTTTCTTTCCTCTCTTTAGTTCATATTCATTTGGTGTGTCCAGTTTAATTCTTTTTTGAGATGGAAACTATTTCTTCTGCACTTGTGTACGTCTTAGCACAGTGGGGTATGTCTGTGACTGAGGTTCATAGGCATGGTGGTAGTAGTGGTGTTAGAAAATAGTTTTGGTTGTTACACTGCAAATCCTGGGACTTTTCAGGAGCAAATCCTTTCAGGCCTTTACTCAGCCTTTCTCTGGTGAAAATCCAATAGATACCAGTAAGACTGTCTGGGTAAGGACTGAACAATAACTTCAGTTTCTTCCTTGAGTCTATTTATTTTCTTGGCATTTGTCTGCACTCTGTGGAGTGCTAGGCACCCTCAGCTCCTGTAGATTTAGTGTCTTACAAGATTTTTTTCCCCCCTTCCAACCTGACCTCACGATTGTTCAGGAGGGAAAATGGCACCAGAATAAAATATGAAATTCAAAGTCTTTGTATTATAATAGGATAGCATATAGTACCATTTATTTTAGCAAGGTTAAGAATCTGTAGAGTTCTTACTATAATTATTTATGTCATTTCTCCTGTTAAATATTCAGAGTGCTGAAATGCTGTATTAGGGCTGGGCACTGATGATAAGTCTGTGCTCTGGTTCCTGGGGACCTGGGAAATCATTTGGAGGCTAATTGATAAGTGGGTATAGCGATGCTACAATCTGCTAATCCAAAAAGTCACTGCCAGGTTCTGCATTTGCATATGCAAGATGAGAATATAGATTTTTTGTTTTTCCAGAGAGAGGATGACGAGCAATGCAGTTTTCTCTTTTTACTTCGATCACTAATCCAGAGTGATTGATTGTCCCATAGGACAGTTTCTTTCCACTTTCCCATCCTGCCCTTTCCTTCTTTTTTGCCAACAAAAACAGATGTTTGTCCTCCAAGCATATGGACTACATGGAGTCTTTAGCTTAAGTGACTCATGAATACCTTTAAGGCCATGTGACTTCTTGCTTCATAGGAGCAATGTTGGATGGCAAGTGTAGATTTTGAGGGAAGGGGCTTCTATACTTCTTGGCTCCTGGATCTGATCTAAAGCCTCTTTAATGTGCCTATAGGAAGAGACTTCTTGTCTTGGATAATCGTTCAGTCTGGCACTCTACATTGTGCTATCATTCTCAGGGCCTGATCCTGCAGGTTGTGTTCAGCATCTCTTCTACTGACTGTTCACAGATGATTGAAGTTTGTGGAGGTGCTTCTCTGCCTCACAGACTCCTAATGAACAGCAGGTAGTTTCTTGTTGGTGGGGAATCTAAACTTACGGTTTGAACCCATGGAGTTGAAAGTGGATGAAACTTTAAGAACCATTATAGTTAAATTGTGACATCCATTATACGTTTTTGTGTTTGTCTAGTGAAAATCTGGGACTCAGATACAATTAGCTGTGATACTTCAAAAAACTGTAAAGCTCTGGGGAATTTGAGCTTTGATGGTTAATATGGCTTCCTTCTTCCAGCATCTCCACACAACACATAAATGCTTGTTTGGCTACAGGAAGAACCCCAAAGCTTGTCTGTATCCTTCCAGTGTTCAGATCCATCCAGTCAGAGCTGAAGATAAATTCTGTAGCATCCTAAAAGTAAACAAGGAAAAAGGCATGTGTGCTTACTTCCATTTCTGTTTTTCTTTGGCAGCAAGTGGATTATGAAAGCCTTGTAATTACCAAAGAGAGGGTGGTTTCTATAGATAAGAGAAAGGCTGTGGAGGGAGAAGGTAGGGTAAGCTGTGTGGCAGGAACAGACACGGGCAGATGTGATGAGAGATGAAGGATTGTAAGATCAGTTCTGTTTTTCTAGAACTGTGCCTGCTTAGTGCTGGAGATGCTGTCAAGAGGCACCTGTGTGTTGTAGCACAGGATTTTTGGAGGATCTTCTTTCTAGAAGGTGTGAAACTGGAGATGTTTTCGCAGCAGTAACTAGTGGATGTGCTGTGTGGTGTGACATTGGTTCTGGAAGTAATGACTGATGAAGTGCCTGTAGAAGATAGAAATGGACATGACAGCAGGAACTGCTGGGGACTCAGGATTGATTATTAAAGAAACTGAATTCACACACTGTTTGTATATCATTGAAAATCTGTGTGCATTTTGTTTCCTTGGGAGGGAGTTACAGAGCCAGATCTCATAACTGAGATGTCTGTAAGCAGTGCATAAATCCATAGGATTTATCTAGAGAACTGCATGCTCTTGTTCTCTGCTTTTCTTTTTCATGATTTGGTTAACTTCAACCTGTGATTCATTTAATGCAGGAATTCCTCACCTACTGATTTGGGGTATTTTGTCCCAACTCCAGACAAGATGTCAGTGAATGCTGATGGTTTTGTTTTCAGCCTAAAATGATGATGAAACTGAGAACAGGGCTGTCAGCTGAGGACATTTGTATCTCCGACAGCTGTGGTCAATGAACCAAGGTTGTGCAAACTCCGTGGTTAATCAGTTGGGGGGAATCTGCACATCTTGTTTGCCTGAGTCAGCTACCTAAAGGATTTGCTAATAGCTAAAAGTTTGCCTGAATCATTGGGCTGCTGGGTGCAGTAAGCATCTGTTCACATCCTGCCTGCTGTAATTAAAGAGGTAGAGATGTGCTATTTAAAAAAACCCAACAAAACAACAGAGGAGACAGGAGTGCATTGCTGGACTGAGGATAATCTTTTTTTTTCAATGCGTTAATATTGTCTCTTTTTTGTCCTAGTGTCAAGGCCATTAGCTGCAACTGTCCATGATACATATAGCTGTGTTTGGGGGATTTTTAGCTCTGAAGATGCTTTTTCAGTTCTTAGTGAACAGAGGACAAATAATGTGATGGATAATAGTTCTGCCAGCAATGTAGGAACAGTGCCTGCCAAAGTGAATCATGGACAGCAATGACCATGCCCCAGGAGGGACTCAGTACTGAGGACCATCAGCTTGGGGCACGGGTGAATGAAGTTCAAATTACAACAGCTTGTAGACTTCAGGTATCTTTAGGTGCCTCAGTCATCTCTCTCTGCCTAAATGCCTTACCTGCAAACTAGGGATGATGGTATATCCCCAATCTCAAGGAGATGTGATATATTGTGAGAGATTGCTGGGCTGCTTGGGTATTGCAGTACTGGGACTGTAGGTCAACAGATGGAACCTGCAGGGTAAAGTGGCCTTTTCTCTGACTGTATGTATAATAAGGAGTTATTTGTATATTAATGGCAGTTTCTGCCACTGATAAACTCAACAGATTGACTCTCTTAATTTATTGGGGAAGAAGCAGTTAAACCAGCTATATTATCTATTGTCATATTTGAGAACTTTAAAATTACACTTACCTCATAAGCTTAATACTGTTGGATAGCTCTGTGTTTCCATGGAAAGAAAATACCTTCCCTGAAGCATAAATGGCATGTTAAGCCTTCCAGAGCATAGTTCTTTCTGTTTATGTCTCCTTTCTGAAAGGAAACATGTTCATGAAGTCGGATTCTCAGTGTTGGTAGGACGTTAAGTTATTAAGAATATAGTGTTCTTGTAGCTTTGATAGCCTAAGGATATGAGGCAGATAAAGTTTGATTAGGTCCACTGATCTAGCTAGAACTAAACAGATCCTGTAGAAGGCCTAAAGCTTTTCTGGTTTTTCTGGTCATTTGATCTTACATGGTCTACCCTGAGCTATTAAGAATAACCATTGTCAGCTTTGAAAAAAATGTTTAACTACCCTCCAAACTTTTAAAAATCCAGTCAGGAATATTCTTATGATATTTTTAATTGTTTCTTTCCTACTGAGATATGAAAAATCAAAATGAATTGGGGCTCTCAGTTTTGTGCTGCCTTGCCAATACTTTGCGGCGGCTGCACGTTGAAGCTGGCCAAAAGCACAAGCAGTATGACAGCCCGAGACTGGGGCCTGATCCAGTTGTTCTCAATAGAGAAATACATCCACAGCCTTCAGTGCATTTTGGATGAAGGCAATTTGCTTTCTTTTGAACTGATTCCAGAGCACGTGTGGGGAGTTAACTGAGACTAGAGGATGACACATTACCTAATCCAGTTACCATGTTGGTCTCTTGGGAGAGATGGCTCTTATGTGGAAACGATCTGCAGATTTCAGTTTGCCTCAACTGTGTCTTAGGTGAAAAAATAGCTTAAACTGTGAGCGTGCACAGCTGGCAGATAATTGGCCGTGTGTGTGTGTATGTCTGAAGCTGAACTTTCGAACTCTCAAGCAGAAGCCTGCTACTTGCTAGCTGCAATCAGTACAGGCCTGTTGTGAATTTTGATAATGTGGACTAAAAAGTAGTGGCACATCCCAAATCCTCCAATTAATGTCCCAAACCCTCCAAATAATAAACAGGCCTGAGAAAGAACCAACAGTGAGGAGGCTGATCATATGTTGTGCTTCTGCATTAGACTGTTTAGCTTGGGAAAATCAGAGGCTTGGGGTGCTAGAAAGAAGAGGAAGCCAAAAAGGTGGCTTCCCAAAAAGAAGTGGTCTTGAAAAGAAGGGGACCTGGAAAGAAGGTGGTGAAGATCCTGGCTGAAGTACAGATCCTGGAAGTGGGGGTGGATACTGGACATCAGAGAGCTACCTGGAGACAAATGCTTGGGGATGTGCATGGACCTTGGCCAGTTGTGCCTGAGGCTGGTGACTGCAAACAGCTGCACAGCAAGAACTAGAAGAACTTTCTGCCTAACTTCCTCAGGCTAGCAATGATCTTCCTCTTGGCGGGGTGCGGGGCAGTCAAGACTTAGTAAGTGTATAAAGCTTGGAGGAGAGCAAGTGAATGCATGTGAGATAATCAGGCAGGGTGAAACCTCTGATCTCTTTGGTTCTTAAATAAACCCCAGGATCCAGTTGACTACTTGTTGTGGCTTACTCTGTTTTGCCTGGGACAGTCTGCTATGCTACATCTGTAGCGGGAAAGAAGTGGTCCTCTCTCATGGAATGCGAAGTAATGACAGGTGCCATTCAGGCTTGGCATCTTTTCTTGTCAGTGCAATGTTTTTAAGAAATAAATTAATAAGGTTTATTTTAAAGTCTGGGCAACACAATTGACAGCCCAAAAGCGAACAGCCTCTCTTTTTCAAATAGTTACTATTGTAATTATCTCTCAGTGAAAGTCTAGCAAACTTTGTGGAGTTTACTTTCTGTTAGGACTGTTAACAAGGTGTTAACTGGTGCAAACAGTGTTCCTTGTAATGTAGACCTTCCCTCTCAAAATGAGACAAGACACAGGCTTCTCAAAGCTTTTGGAGAGCCATTCAGTATTGCTCATCTGGGAGGAATTTAAAGTGGGAAGCTGGAGAAGAGGCAAAGCAAGAGACTGTATTGAGGTAGCTTCTTCAAACTCTTTCAGTTTTTAGAGTAGCAAAATGTTGAGGATCTTTGGAAATGCTAGATTGTACCATAATGTGTGAAAAAAAAAAAGCAAGCCCAACTCTTCCTGTACATATGCAGTTTTCATAACAACTTGAAATTCTTTTAAATCAATCTGTAACAAGTGCAAAACACAACCCACTCTGCTTGCTGAGTGGAAATACACTTACATACCATTTATCTGTATTTAAGCATGCCAGTAAGGCTGAAGCCAGAGCCTAGCTGATCTGTGTTGGAACTGCTCAGAAGACTGCTCAGATTCATTAAGATACTGTACACAGATCAGTGGGACCACTGGGAAACAGGGAATAGCATTGGCAGTTTACTGCTCCCTTGGCTTTGCTTCAGCCAGGTTTGACCTGTCATTGCCTCTGTGTTACAATGGAGTGTTTCTCACAGGTGGCAGGTTTTGCTGGAATTGCCTTTTCCAAGCAATACTTCATCTGTAGCTGTGTATTTTGGACAGTAATGCACAGGGGAAAGTACTAAGGGCTGATTTTTAATGTTGGAATAAAGTTATCAAACACAGCTTTATGAGAGCTGCTAATTAGAGTTGAGATGCAGATGAAAACCCCTCTTGGATCTTGCGCAAGGTTGAATACCAAAGTGTAACATTGCTGGCAACCATCCCTCAGAGGTTTTGGCCTTTGTTGAAAGTTGCAGTGAAATAGGTTGCTGTTGCAGAAGATTAATATTGCTTAAAAATCACTTGCAGCACATTAATCTGCAGGTTTCGAAATTTTTACAGAAGTGGATGTGCCACATGTTTTCCCCTATTCCCTCCCCGCTAAAAATGGAAGCAGAGAGATGGAGAAGTTCACTGGATTGCCCACATTTCTGTAGTCAGCCAGTGGCAAACCCAGCAAGGTAATCCAAGAATCTTAGATTGTGGTGGGTCATTGCTTCACCTATAATTTAAGAAATAGAAGCCCTTTTTTATAGGCTATTTTTCAACATCTCCCTTTTGATGGGACCTTCTTCAAACATCTCTCTTAGACCTCTTGTCTTCTTTAATTACTGCTTTTCTCTGTGTAATTTCAGGATCTGCAGCTGGCTCAGTTATGTCTGTGCCTGAATCTCAGTGCTGTAATTCTGTCATTGATACAGCTACCTCTGTGCCCCATGTCTTGCCTGGGATACTCCCTATTTTCTGCCCAAATGGCTGCTATGCACAGTGTAGATGACCTGAACAAGCGTTCTCAGTGATGTCCTAAGCTGCCAGCTGTAACTGGCTCTGCTTGGAGCTCTGCGTTCATATTTGCTGTCCATGAGGCAGGTGGGTTTGCTTTCAAGACCAAACTCATGAATGCTTTCAGAAGACATTGAGGATGTATGTTTCTGTTTCTTTCCTGTTAGCCTGATCCTTGACTTTCTAGACAAAAGAAATAAAGGAGCATTAATCCAGCTGATTTTCAATAGAACAATTTGATGCCTCTCTACAAGCTGATAGGGAACAGGGATAATGGAAAGAGAATTAGGAAAATCTCTGGAGTGAGCAAGCACTTGGATGAAGAACATGACACAAAATGTGGCACTTCAGAGAAACATCAGTCTAGCTGGAATTTATTGGGGGAGTTCATCAATGATTAGTTTATTTCTGATCTTGTTTATCACTTTAATTAACAACTTTGGCATAAAAAATAGACTGTGTTAATGAAATTTCCGGATGACACTCCACTGGGAGATAAGTCAGAACTTCAACCCATCCTAGAGGTGTAATTAAAAGCTCACCTGTCCTCTCTGAACACTTATTTGTATCTGTGCTTTTTTAAACTTCAGTGGTAAAAAACCATTTCTTGCCTCCCCTTTTTCTTTCATTGGACATATTAAAGGTTTAGTTTGGCCTAACTACTTGAAAATTTAGCATTTTTTTTAAGGTGTCTGTCAAGTTGGTATTCATTAATTTCCCCTGCCAAAACCCAAATGAATAATGTAACTTGACGCAAAAGCTTCAAATGAGGGTTACAGATAATTATTCATGCTCAAGACTGGCTATGAATCATTTCTACTGTGCAGTCTTAACTGCTTATGTAGCACCACCAGTTTCATACTGCTTTGTTTCTGATGTAAATAATTTTCAGTGATATAAAATGTGAGCAGGAACACATTTGCATTGAACACAGGTGACTATGAGTAAAAGAAAAGAAAACCTTTAAACCAAGAGTTATAGGGGCATCTAAGTGGCAATTAGAATACTTTAAAAATTCATTCATATTTAGTGAAATATTGCTGGCAGTCATTCATAAAAGTAATTGCCCTGTGCACATGAAAAATTTAAATGTGGTAATTTAGTAATGAATCTGAGCTGTCAGAAGGTATTTTATGGATAATCAGACATTCCTGCAGGCATAGAAGTGACTGAAGAAAATTGAAAAATAACTTTGTGGAGGCGAGATGATATGAAATAAATGTTTTCTCTGGAAGCAAAGAACCCTATGATTTTTAGACATGTAGTACATGTAAATCAACAAGGGCAGCTGCTGGAAGCAAATAATCAATTGTGTCCTTATTATTGATTCAGATTAGTAATTTTAAGTAGAGATCTTTGAAAAGTGAGGACTTCTAGATTCCCAGATACTGCATGTGCAGATGCATCCCTAGAATAAGGTAGGGTATCGCTGGGTATGCGTTCTTGCAGGGCATATTTGGGACAGGCAAACTTGAGACATATTGGAAGTTTAGCTGGCGCCACTGATGCATAAGGGAAGTTACTACAAACCATTGCCTTTGGATGTGGTAGCTGTTCACTCCCACTCTGTGCAGGTGTTAATGACTTGAAAATGGACAAGAGGCTTGTAAACCTCTTTTACCCTAAGTCTCTAAATCACTCTGGGGAGAAGATCTCATGATGTGTCTCTCAGTTGTGTTGCTGTTGCTTTTGCTCTGGTCTAGGTATTTCTGGTGGATTTTGAGACTGTAATGCTGTTTGGGAAGAAAATTTTTCCAAAGATCAGATCCAGTTGGGGTTGCTGCTCCTTTCAAATACCCTTTTGTCAGAGATGCTTTGCCAACTGATCTATTCATAAAGAAAATTTATGGGGTTTTTATCTTCTCTTATCTAACAGTGTTAGAATACTGTAAGGAGACACTCCTGTCTTCTAATTCACAGAGTGATTGTTTAAAAATGCTGATCTTGGAAGCCGGGTATTAAAATAAATAGCATTAGATGTCAACTTTACTTTTTGTTGATTTTGCAGCTGGTATTCCTCTTGATAATTTTTGTTGTTTTCTGAGTTTATTGAATGCTGAAAGGTTGAATTGAATGCTCAACTCGTATTTATGGTCTGCTTTACTTTATGGTGTAGCTGAAAGAAGTTCTTGGAAGAAAATAAAGATTTTTTTTTTTTGCAGAACTGAAAATAAAACATATTTCTGTTGATCTATGGATTTGTAAAAAAACCTATTTGTGCTCTCTCTTTATTTGCTACAAAGCTTAAATATGGGCTTAGATCAACATGACACATTCTTTTCGGTGCTGTGAGAATGAATGTAACATCTTTTAGAAAATTTCTACCATAAAAAAATCATAAGACATAATTAGCAAAATAATATCTCTCATGAGAAACAATGAGATGAAATATATCAGCTGGCAAGAAGTAGCTAGCTCCAGTGTTAAAGTTTTTCAATATTGACTCCTTTTCCCATAGATCACTTTAGAAGATAGATTGCCGCTTGGAAGGAGCCACGATATTGAGTCTATGTTCTTATTCTGCACACTGGAAAGGGGCCCTGCTCTTTTGTTCTGGCTATCTGGTAAGTCTCCCCACCCCAGGCAAGAAAATGGAAGACGCTGCTGAGAAAAAAGCACCTTGAAGATAATTCCCTTTCTTCCCGCAATGAGTTACCTAAATATTACTGCTGTAATGTTTGGTTGTTCTAAGGTTTGCAGAGCTATAAAACATTTGATCATCCCAGGGGTGGGGGAGGAGCTGAAGGACATCTCTTACTTTTGATGAAGCTCTGAGGAGAAAGAACAGTGTAACAGAAAGACTATTTATAGAGGCTGCTTGCCAAATCAAAGCCCAAGCTTTAATTACATCTCTGCACACAGTAGCCATGTTTAATAAAGATCTAAATGCAGTATCATCTTCCCATTTGACTTGTTAGCATTTTTCCTTTGTTCTGCAAAACCTGGCACCTGTTGATGTGATCGGCGATGAGTAAGAGCGTGGATTGAGGCTGAAAATCAGCCAATGACATGAGCTTATTTAACATAACCTTTTTAAAACTGTCATAGTTCTATCTGCTTGTGAAGCTTTCGCTGATGGTTACAGATTGTTTTGTGCCCTAAGACTGCTGCAGTCAGATGGGAAGACTCGGTACCCGAAGGGACTAGGGAGTGGGCGGAAGCTCTTTGGGGGTGTATGGGAATTGAAGGGTTGCTCTTGGTGTATTCTGTTGTGTTTGGGGTTAGATTTCCGTAGAGGCCTTCCATTTAGGCAGAATGATCAACGCTGGTACTTTGCTAAACCAATTCAACCTCATAAATAGCCTTGTCACTTCAGCAGAGTCTCCAAGGAAGTCCAGCTGGGCTTGAATTCCTGTTTCTTTTGTCTAGGTCAGAGTTGAAGCTCTTGCTCAGAGCACCATGTGATACTTGCACTTTCCTGTCATTGCTGTTGTATTGCCCAAGACAGATTTTCCAGTTTCTAACCCCCAAATGCTGCAGAACAGTGGTGCCATTTAGGATTTCTGTAAGGTTTGGCAGCAGCCTCTGGTCCTGCTTTCAGTCTATGTACAGGGAGTTTAACAGAGAACTCCTTGCTACAGACTTAGGCCTTTCATTTTTTCACTTTTTTCTGTCAATATAACGTTGCCTCAGTGGGTGCCTCTTTGACCTCACATCTCACCTCCTTCCCCGCTATCCATTTTGATCTGGGCTCAAATCTAGTGCCAATTATTGATGCATTGCTATACTGAAAATGACTTGTGGCTCCCTGGATGGCAGCATTCACATTTGTGCTTAGGGCATGAATGGCTGGGTGCAGGTGTGCAGGTAAGAAGGATGGGGTGAGCGCCATACATTGCTGTCCTCTTTTGGATGCTGGTGGCTAAATGGGGACCACAGGGAGCCATAGACCCCTGAGCTAAGTCCCCACCAAAGATTCCAGTCAATGTCTGAAGTTAAATGGTCTGCAGATTTCCTTTCTTTTCTAATTTGGGTGATAGCACTGTGCTCTTTTACAGCAGAAGGATTTGCTTTCTGTCCCATGGCTGTTTGCTTTTCAGTCACTGTCTTCTGAAAAATTGTCAGTGTGTTATCAAGGATGCTGGCTTTCCTAAAGCTCACCAAGGTCTGGGTCTGTACCCTGATTTTTGTGAGGAAATAGTCAATGCAGTTTTGAACTCAATTAGGAACTTTTATTCTGGAATAAGAGCCAAATGAATGCTGTTCAAAACTGAAGCTGGTTTGTGTTGCTTTCCTCAGAGAAATGCATCTGTTCTGGGTTGGGGTTTTTTTTTGCCTCCGTTGGCACATTTATTTGTTTGTGTTGCATAGGGAACTGAGTATGTTATGAAGCTAAATCTTTCCTACCAAGCAGCAGCTCTGGCTCAGCTTTGGTGGTTATTTAAAATCTCAGAAGAGAATCATCAGCTGCTCCACTTGTACATTCAAACACACAAGGTGATATGCTAATTGGGCTTTCATTAGTGCCTGACTGACGTCACCAACAGAGTAGAAAGAAAGGGGGCTAAGCAGATGAAGTACTTTTCCACTGTTGAGCTGGTACTGACGCAGCTATGTACTATAGCTGCTTTTTTATTTTTTTATTTGGAGCAGTTCTAATTTTCTGTGTGACTGCATCTGTGCGCTGTAGCATTCAAATATTGCCCTGGTGTATTACGTTCAGAGCTGAGCTTTTTATGAAAAAGGGAAAGGGAACAGAGGCTGTGAAATTCCTTTTTTTTTTTTTTTTTAGTGTTATTACTGTCTGGGATAGATTCAATTAGGTTAGACAAGTAAAATTTCATGATGCGACTCATCAGTGCTGTTCACATATGAGTACATATCTGCATATTTAGGCAGTCTGTCTCCTCTGAGAAACATAGATACCACGGATAATAAACAGCTGCATGTCATTTAATGAGCAACTGAAGAGGCACAGCCACTTTTTTCCAGGAGGGTGTTTACCGTGTGAGCTCAAGTAGAAATTGTAGCAGAACTGAAACAAAATCTGTTCTTTTTTCAGAGCTGGCAGTAGAAACCTTTGCAAACTGAGAAGCTTTTACATGGGTACCGAAAGCTGCTTCAGCAATATAGTACATGAAGGATCTACACCACATCACGGGGTATATGCGCCAGAAGTCCACAGAGCTGAGTTCGATTCCTATTTTCACCTCCAGAGGTGAACTACTTCATCTTTTTGTGCCTCAGCTATCCCATCACTTGTACAATAGACATAATATCGTTATAAAATGTTTTGCTATGACAAGTCTAAGATGAGCTAAGTCTGCATCTTCAGGAATTAAAAAAATCAAAATGCATTTTGGTCATGATAGTGACTAAATGTAGCCTGAGAAGGAGCAGATTTGCTTGATAGGAAGCCATTTTTACTAAGCACTAAGTGGAATAAGTTGATACTGGCATAAATTAAATACAATGGCTATTGCAAGTGGATAGTTGTGAGTTTGAGAAATATTTTTGTCTTGTAATAAATTAACTCAAATGTAATAAAAAGGATAAAGACAGGAGGCAACTCAGATGTTGAAAAGGCCATAGCAATGCTATTAGGATTGTTTCTTTTCAGATTGGGAATTGAGAGTGCAGAACTATTTATTGCTTTAACTTCAGCAAAAAATAGTGACAATAGGGACCTTGTTAAACTAGGACACATATTTCAGCGACTAGAAACCTATTGTAATCACAATTACAGAGATATAATCTTGGGCTTTAGTCCATACGTCTGTCTGAAAGAGAGCTATTAATGTCATTGGTTTGCATCCAGCTTGCAGACAAAGATACTTAACTAAACATTTTCTTTTTGCTTCTGTCATTAGCTGGGGTGCATAGACAAAATGGCTGGGACTATCTTGTTCCTTAGTTCAATTAATAGACCTCTATTGTTTCTTGAGTATAAAAATCTGACAACACAGGATGAAAAATTATTCCAAAGCTTGTCACTGGGATGAACAAATGAAATCCATCATGAATTTAAATGGAGCCATGTATTATAACCTCCTGCCTTTCATTGGACCATGGATCTTTTTCCTGTGTAATGCTTATATTTTTTTGAAATGTGAGGACAAGGACAAATTCAAGGAGTTGTTGAATCCTTTGTCATGAGCTTCTATTATAGTTCATTTACTTCTCATCCATCTTGCTGGGGGAGAGCTAGGTGAGGTCTCAATTGAGGAAGCATGCGCAATGGGAGTGCAATTTATAACTCCTTCCACTCTTCCAAGCAGACTCAAATCCCTGGGTAGTGACTGAAGAAACTGAGCCCAAGTACTCCACTGTGGTTATGCACAATAGCAACAGCAGACAGTCGACTTGTAGGAATTGTGCATTTGCTCCATTTCTGCCTAGTTGTTGTTCGTGAATTGCTTGGTGATTGCTATCACTAGGGTACTTTAAGTCCCAGGAGTGGTGATTGTAAATATATACTGGTTTTTAGGACTGTAGTTTCAATTATCTGGGACCTGTGAAGGTAAACACTGCTCTATAACTGGAATATGTGGAAATAGATGTGCAGGAAATAAACCCAGCCAGCAGTGATGTCTTTTACTCTTTATAAATTGAGTTCTTCACAGGAGAAGCAAAAATTGCTGTTATTAAAGACAGTCTCACTTATTAATCTCTTTTTCTCATAGAAGTAGTAACTGTTGTCAAAAGGGAGTGGGTGGTCATGGCCCAGAAGCAGTTTGTTTGCCCACCAGATGGAGCTAAAAAAATATGTCCAGGCTTCCTGAGCTCTAGTCAGTGCTCCAGGAGGTCGGAATCTGGGGTTCTGCAATACAGTTAATGCAAGGATTTATTGCCTGCAGCATCCTGCTCAGAGGCAAGGACCACCAGGCTGTGCTTTCCCAGGAGGTGCTGCAGGGACACAGAGGCTCAAGGTTCAGTGCCTGTGTTTGCCCTGCTATGCTTTAGTCCATCAGCATTTCCATTTCAGTTCATGTTTTTTCTTTCCTGGTAACACCATTATTAGCAGTGAAATTGGCTGAGGGAAGAAGCATGGGAGGTCCACTTAGTACAGCAGAAGAGAGGTGCTGTGTCAAGGACGTTGGTAGCACTGAGCCTTGTGGAGGGCCTTGAAAAGGTACCTTTGAAAAAGTAGTTTACAGAGACTTTGGTCTCCTTTGAGATGTGTTGTGTCTCCTCTGAGGTGGCAGCAAACCTCTCTGGTTGTCCTGTTGATGAGATACCATGGGAGCTAAACGTCACCCCCCCAAGACAAGCAGCACCTTTTTATTTTACAATGAAGCTGCTACTAATGCGTTATACCCCCAAGGGTTTGTAACTGTGGCAGGCCTTGTGTACTCTGCTGGGTGAGCGTCCCTAATGGCTGAAACCCAGGTATAAACCCATGTAAGGAGGAGTTAATTTAAAATAAAATTAAGTAATTGTGGGAAAGAAGGGCAAAGGTAGTTACACCATTCACCAAACACCCAGGTATTTAACTTCTTTAGCTCTTTTTTCCTTTAAAAGTTGTCTCAAGAATTTTTTTTTTTTTATCAGTCGTATCATGATTGTTGGATACATCAGATGGAAGGACAACGAGGCTTTTAAAGCCATGGGTTCTCACATTTTTCAGGGTTAAAATGGAGTGGAGAGAAAGATTTAAGTGGGAAAAAATTTCTTTTTTTTTTCTGATAAAAATTACTTGTCAAAGTAATTCTGACAAATCTGCTCATTACTGAAGAAAATAATATGAATGTCTTAAACATTACAGATAAGGAAACATACCAAGGAAAAAAGCAACTTATGTACTGTTTTATAGGAGTTTTCATTGAGTATAATCAGGAGTGGAGTAATAGGAGGACTTAACTCACCTATGGTTGAGGTGAATTAAAGTAGGTGAATAAGGTTCTGACTCCTAAGAACTCTACTTTAGACTCCTAGAGTAGATGGCTTGAATAGAGATTTTTTTCCAGAAGAAACTTCTTTCTCTCAAAAAAGGTTGCTGCCTCTAGCAGCAGGACCTGAGCATGTTTATGTGCAATCAAAAAGATGGCTTAATTAGCATGACAGAGATTGAGTGGGATAAATCACATGGCTGAATGATGCTATGAAAGGAAGCAGCGCGAGGGTGGAGGAGGTGAGGTAGGAGGAGGGGGGTTAGGGAGCCCATGGGGTTGTTCACAGAGCTACAGTGTGGTGGGAGATGGGCCAGCAGAAAGTTTCTGGGTAAAGAAAGGTGATGTTATATTTTCTAGAGATGGCTGGCAAATCAGAAAAAAGCTTCTCTCTGAACAACAGACTGATATCAGGGGAAAGTGTTTGATGTGGTGGTTTTTAGGGGTTTTTTTTGTTGTTTTTTTTTTCTCCCTAGGCTGCATTTTAAAAAAATCTTAGCAATGATCAGGTGGGTACTACAGCTAGCCTTGGATAACAGCTCAGATTAAAATAGGGAAATAACAAGTTGGAGAGGAGTTAAAGAGTTGAAAAGGGAATGGCTGACTCAGTTAAGAGCCAGCAGGGATTGCTTCTCAGAGCTGGTGAAGGATGGGTGAGGTTGTTTAGAACAGCTTTGAAAATGGAGGTAAGTGGGGTGGGGGGAGAAGCAGAGATCAGTGGGATGAAAACTTTAAAACAAACTATCTTGAATATGATGAGGTGTTAATGAGCAACACTCGGCATTAAATTATGACAACAACCTTAATTTCCTTCCATATTAGGATAGCAGACTGTGTCAATAAGGAAGAGGCTACTTCACTTCTTTACTGCAGGAGAGCTTTTCTTGATGCTATTTTGAATTATATTCTCCTAAACAAGATAAAGACACACCGAGTGACGTGAAGTGAGAGTAGCATAGTGGGGAGAGTCTTGAAGAGTAGCTATTTTGTGAGTTTCTGTCAAATGGAGAGGATGCAATGTGTGGATTCCTTGGGAGGGTGTAGTGCGTGTCAGCCCCTAGAGCAGTAATTTGTACAAGGAACTAGAAAATATGCCTATTGCATTTCTAGGCCATGCTCAGCCGGAAAGGCTGCAAGCATTTGGATGAAAGGATTAACATTCAAAAGAATCTTGACAATTAGGAGAACTCATTTGAATTCAGTGGGATTCAGTTCAAGGACAGGTACAGAGTCCTATGGCGAGGTATAAATAATTTGTGAGATTAAAAGATGAGGAATGAAAGGCTAGCTGGCAGTCTCCCAAGAAAGTATGTGGGGTTAGAGTAGATAACAAACTGAACACTAGTTGAGGCCATTGTAGTGATGCAAGGAAGCATAAACAAGACCATACCATGCAAAACACTGGAAACAACCTTTGTGATGTGTTTGGCACCAGTACGGCCACAGCTGGAGCATTTTGTCTCATTCCAGGCCCCACACGGAGACTTGGAGTGAATGAAGATCAGAGATCTGGAGAGCACAGGCAGTGAGAAGAGGTTGGAAGAATTAATCTGCTTAATCTAGAGACAAGATAACTGAGGAGCTGTGAGAGTTCATAAAATAAAATAAAATGGCTGCCTCAGAGGAGGTATGCTCCGTGTGTGGTAGAGATAGCACAAGAAGTAGTAGGCTTGAATGCCACTGGAGGGAAATCTGCATTAGACAGTGGGAACGGCTTTCTAACATCAGGGCTACATAAACTACTGACGTACAGGTTTTTAGGAACAGGGTAAACAAATTTCTGAGAAAAAATTAATGGGTACTATTGCTATTGGAGTGGGATAGAGAATGAGTAAGACTGCCCTTTATGGTCTTTTAAAACTTGTTTTCTATAGGTGTCCTATAAAAGAGCCATAGTAGACACCTGTCTGGGCACCATAGGCACACAAGAGCACCCAGTTCTTGTGTTTTGTTTTGGTCAAAACAGCAGTAGTGACCAGAAAGGGGGAAGCACATGCTTGTCCCTAAGCTGGTAGGAGACATTCAACCTTCCTGCAAAACGTACTGTAGTAAAGGGGTGGTGAGGAAAAGGAGAGCACAGGACTGTCTTCTGCTGATAGCTGGCCTGTGCAAGAGCCAAGTGATTCTGCCAGCCTCTTTGGTGATGTAGTCATGGTTGGTTTTTTTTTTAAAAAAAGAGGATCTTAAATCCAGGTGCTGCTTTGCAGGGTCAGCTCCAAAGTTCTGCAGGGCACTGTGCATGTTGTGTGGCAAAGCAAGCCAAAAGCAAACTCCCAACATGCATTATATGAAAATTCAGGTCAAAAAAAGCCTCTGTGCTGGATTTGTAGATCCTGGAAAGGGAGGATCTTCTGCTTGAAATCACACAAAATCCCAAATAGGCCTAAATTCAATATTGCTTTGGAAAAAACACACTCTTCTATGGTTATGCAATAGATACCACCTTGATTGTAATTACATGAATCAAAATTAGATTCTAATCAAATAGTTCGTTACGATCCTCGTAAACAAGATGCTAACAATTGCAAAGCACTGACAAATGTAAATCATAATCTGATTATAATGACATATTCCAGTGTGACTGTACCTTTTTTTACAGATGATATGTCATACTCAGTTTCTGTGTAGAAAGAGTTGTGTCTGGTATGGGAGAAAATAGTTGGGAGTGCCAGCTCTGTGTATGGCTGGATCCTAACAGTAGCTTTTTATTATGTGTGCTTTGGAAAGTCATTTGTCTTGAGAAAATGGGGTACAAACAGTAGAACCAGAATATTTATAACTAACTGGAAGTTGAGTATATTTAATAATCATAATAGTCTGAGAACCTTGGATTAAAAATGCCATAGAAAAATAACTTGTTGAAGCTATAGAAGCTGGGTTTCTTCCTCTTTGTTCCGTGGTGTAGCATCACGCTGCCTCAGTTTTTCTGTATCCTGTGTCCCATGCCCCAGGGGAAAGAAAAATGAGAGTGACTGTCTCAGGTAGATGGTCTGGTAAATGGAGAATGATTTCTGCTTAAAAAAAATGACTCTCGCCATGTTTCTTCAGATAGGGCCATCATCTTGGATTAGTCTTTTGTATTTCACACTGGCTTGCTAGCAGAAAACAACCCTTTTGCAGTGCAAAGGGAAAAAATTCAGTTTGCTGTTTTTTTTTTTTTTAAACTATCATATTTGTTTATGAAAAAACATTACCTGCAGTGCTAAAACCATTGCCAAATAGCCATTTTACATGTAATCAAATCACTCTTCTTCTGATACTAGTCCATCAGTCTAAAGAATTACATTGGTTTTGATGGTGATGAGAAAAGAGTATGGAAGCAGAGGGCTCTGGCTTGTTTTGAAGGATGACTCTGTAAGAGTGAAGCTGTGAGTGTATCAGGGAGACAAGGAGAGATTTTTTTATTTGGGTCCCATTACAACAAATTTTGTAGCTTTTTGGTATTTCTCTGATCAAGGAGGATATATTGCAAGAGAAGCTTTTCTTACGGTATTTCAGGAAATTGGCTTCTGGCATGGTAAGTCAATGGAAGTTGTACTGCTGACTTTATGGGAGTGCTATTTACAGCCAGGATATGAAAGGCATAGAAGTGATGGGGAAAGGGCAGCATGGAGGCAGGAAAAAACCCCACCACATTTTATGAACCCCCAAACTGCTGTTTATAGTTTGCTCTCAGTTATACTGGTATGCACCCATGATTTTCTGTGCTATTTTGTATGTCTGTATGGCACAAAAGGCACAGTGTCAGGGAACACGGAGCTGTCTATTACATACTGTGTGCAGGAACTACTGTGCCTCAGCGTGTGAGAAGCAGAACTGCCTATCTTTCTGTAAGCTTTCATGGGTCTTCCTTTGTATTTAAAATGCAGCCTGTGCTATCACAGTGAGATAATAGAGCTGCTAATTGCGTACGTGTTCGTGTGGCTTGGAAATGATAATGAAACTGGAATATCTCAAATGAAATGCAGCAAAGGATTTGAAATTTAAATTGGGAGGTGGAGAAAATGTGGTGGAGTGTGTTCCAAAACGGATGGCTTAAATGAGGAAGTGGTTAGAAGCTGGGACTGAAGCTCTGGAGAGCTGGTTTTGGGTCCTGGCTCTGCTGTACACTGGCTGTGTGAACTTTGGCAAATTGCTTCCTAACTTGCGTATGCATTTCATCCATCATTTTGACTTTATGCTCCTCAGAGTAAGGACTAAGTCCCAGTGTGAGGATTTTGGTGTGGAGCACAGTGGGAGCTCTCCTCTCCTCATCTGAGGCCTCCGAGTGCAAAGATAGTTGGGAGGATAAATGATGACAATAATCAGAGTGTCTGAAATTCACTCAAGAACTTGTCCAACTGAGTGATTGTTTGGAGCTAGAGTGTTTGGAAAGATGATGTGGAAAATAATTTTCCAGTGAATGAGACTTGTGTTTATCATGTGCCATCTGACTAAGCAGCAAGAAGTTGGTGCTATCTGAAAGAAAAGGGGCAAAACTGAGCAGTAACGGCTGGAGGGAAAAAGCATTGCCCATCCTTGTCTGTCCTCAGCAGCTTCCTGCGCTGCAGGTAAAAGTTATTCTCTCAATCTGTTATACTTGAGTTATCACAGAAGTCTGGTTGAATAAACACTGCAAATAGGCACAGTGTTTTCTACCTTTGAAGCTGGTTGGGGAAGGAAGAATAGGGCTGGCTACTTTGGTAGGGTGCAACCAAAGAGTGAATAACTGAGAGGGAAAGCTAAGAGGACATCCTTAGCCAAAACCTTGCTGTGTGCTAAGGCAATGCCAATGCAGTCCAGATAGACAACAAAGTAGTTCACATGAAATCTGCAATCACTTAAACATCATTGCTTCAAATAGGCCTGAATGGGAACACAAGATTGTTCCCACTCCAGAACACTGAGAGAAATTGGAGGACAGTATTAAATTTGCATCCAAATTCAGATGCTTAGATATTTTTGTTTCCTTGTCCCTATCCAAGATCCTGAATGTGAACATCCATCAGATGCGTTATTTTAATGTAAGTATTTTGTCTTGTCAGCATATATAATCTCAGTCTTTGTTCCCACAGCAGCATGGATGACTAAAGAGCCATGTTCTAACTAGACCTCTGTGGAATGTTTCATGGTTGTGAACGGCTTTTGAAAATCTCATCTGATAAAGTTTTTTTCATTCTGTGTGGTATACAGAGATAAACAGAACTGGTGTCCTGGAAGTCTTCCACACACTGAAACAAGGATGGTGCAAATGTCTCCTGTTCTGACACACAGAAGGATAGGAATACTTCTTTCCTGAATTTTGTGTATAGAAAATGTCTTTGAGATACATACTGCACACTTAAATTGGTGTGTAGTACACTGACTTTCCACAATACAGACGCATGCAGAACACTTCCTCTGCCGTACTGCTACTTCTCAGGCATATTTGATTTGCAGAGATCTAGTTCTCTCTTACCTCTCATCTAAGATGGCCAGTTCACAGTATCGCAGCTCATGCGATCAGGCCAAGACCAAGCTCTTTCAGCACCAGAGACTGAAGATAATGGGGAAGAGAGTGATGCTGAAAACATCAGTTTTAACTACAGGAGGTAGGGACATGCTTGCATTCTCTGCCCAGAAAGACACTTTTTTTGGTTAGATATATCAGGTAGCCTAAGAAAGAAGATTTCTAATCACAAGGCTGATAGTAGTTTAGTCTTTGTCCATAAATCATCTGTATTGTCCCTCAAGTTATTCTTGTCTTTTTCAAATAAGGAGTTAATATTAGTCTGGAAATAGTACATCTTTCTTTATGGATTATTAAGTTCTTTATGTATTACTTTACTTTGAGACTCTAGCTTGGTTAACTTGGGGTTGTCATGCAAGATTTATCAAGGAGGGGCATTGGATAAATCAGATGAGATTATCTAGTTATGTGCCTGATCCCATCCAACACAGGAAGGTAATAATTGAGAATGTATATATTTTTTAGTGTCTCGTATTTGTTTGGAGCCAGTGTTATGACTTGGTATTACCCAGTCTAATTTCTAGATAAAGTTAATGAAGTTATTCAAATGAGACCCTGGAGGGTTAGCTAACGCAGAGGGACTCTGCTCGCTCTTCTCCTGTTTAGAGAAAAAAGCTCTTGATAAAATGTGTGAGCGTATTTTTAACAGGATCAGCCTCTGACACTGTTTGAAGAGGTGATGACCCTGTTGATCCTACATTAATGAAGAATTAAAGTAGCCTACTCTTGGATGAATAATTGAAATGACAAAAGGGGTTACAGTAGTGCTTTTGAGTCCTTGGGACATAACAGGTTGCTATTTCACAGAGAGATTAGTGAAGGCACTAATCCAAGCTGTAACTAAAATGTCCAAAAAAGACTGAGGCTTTGTAGAGAATCTGTGGCCTGTGAGGTTTCCTACATCCTCAATTTCTGTTACTCTGGGACCAAACAATCAAGGATGCTGTGATCACAATATCTTTCTTTTGCTGCCACTTAGGCCCACATGTTGTAGTCCTCCAAACATGCAGGGATTTACAGCATGTCCATACTTGTCTTCCAGGTTGATTGGTGAGGTTTGTGTAGATTTATGATTAGAAATAGAGCTATTTAAAATTCCACACTGTCAATATGTGGTTACATTTATTTGACTGATTCTGTAATTAAATGGATTTACATGGATTACAGAGAAATTACTTTAAGAAGTGACAAGGAGATGGCTAGTTAAAGCTGAATTATATCACAAGCTTAGTGGTATGTTATGAGCTCCTCTGTGAAATCTAGCCACAGGTTAGGATTTTAAAAGTGGCGTTGACAGCAATTGGGTTCTTCTAGCAATTGTAACTGCGGAATGGTTTGCTCTTTAAAAATCTATCCTTGTTTAGGCATCTAGCTAAGAATTTGAGAGGCTTCAGCTGGGCACACATTTATGAAAATAAACAGTCAAAATTTAAGAAAATTAAGAAAGGTTAATTTTAAAAAGAAAAAGAGTGGAGCTTGGGGTTAAAGAAGGCTCAAGAAAATAGGTAAAAGAGGGACAGAAACTGTCAAGTGAGCCAAGAGTGACCAGTGCTTTTAAGAGGCCTCTAGATTTTAAATCTAGACCTCTTAAAACTGAACTATAATGAATAGCAATGTATGTGGGTTTAAACTACATTTTCTAATTTTTTGAAGATAAAATGTGTGTACCGTTGATTAAATGGATTTAACTCCAGCTAGGCTTGAAATGACAAGTCCAATGAAATCCTACTTTATTTTTGTCATCTATGTGGCAAGTTGGTTCAGAGCGTATTTCTCCTCCCTGTCCCTGGGGAGCTGTCTGTTTAAGTACACGTGTTCTTTCTCCTAAGTATGCACTGAAATACGTTTTTTTTCCAGCATGGGCACCTTTTCACAGTGTTGTTTTGATAAGATCAGTTTCACTGGCAAATCAGATTGGAGAAAATCATGATGTAGAGAATTCTGCGATGGAAGACAGATCTGCAGTCAGATTAAGAGCTTGAGAAGCACTGCTGTTTACTGTACTGATAACCAAAAAGCTTTTACTTCCCAAATTTAAACAAGCTAAGTATATTACAGCTGCACCTGCCTCGGAAGATTATTTTTTTGCCAGCATGTGAACTAGAAACACAGTTTTGTAGGGCTGAAAACTAAAGTACTCTTATTATCAACGGCTTACGTTTCATTATTGCATATTTATACTTTGACCCAATTTACCATCTTATCAGAACAGCTGAAGGGCTAGTGTAAGGCAAGAGCACAGTTTAATCTGAAAATATGCCTTAAAATATTTTTGAATTTATAAACTGATCACCAGAAAATCAATCTGGGCACTGAAGTACTGGGGTGTGTCAGAAAAGCTCACTTTGCGCTTTGCTGTGGCTGAGGGAGATGCTGCTACTCGTGGTGCTTTCAGTTGTTTGTACAACTTGTATGGTTTGTTCAGTTGTACACCTCAGGCCCGCCCCGACTACTACTGAGTGGGCAGGCAATCTAAATGGGAATTGCATATACCATACGTATTAGATTTTGTCCATGGTGAAATCTGGAAAAACAGTTCATAATGTGACCTACCACTTCATTATCTTCATTTTTCATTGTCAGCTTGAGGCATCTCAGTTCTGTGAGCCACCTAGAGTATGGACCAAGATTTAATACATATCCTTCTCTCATGGTTCTCCAAGCTGTGTTCTTCTGTTTTAATTAAATACTTCATTTACAACATTGAAAAATAATCATATCAAAAGAAAATAGGTTCCCTGGGGGTTCTTTCTGCTGCTGCCAAATGCTTTGTAAGCCATCACTAGGAGAGCAGTGCCAGGATGATGTATGGAGCTAATACATCAGCATGATGAGGTGGAGCTGGAAAAGAGAGGGTTGGGTTTTTAAAAACATCTGTCGTACTACGTTCTGATTTTTAAGTTAATTTCTTTGTGAAGACCTGGCCAGTGTGGTCAGATTTATACAGGGCAATTAGGAGAACAAAATATTTCAAGTGGTTGAGTTCATTAGTGTGATAGGTTCTTGTGTAAATTTTTCCACAGCTATTGAGATGGCTTAGGATCCATTAGCTCCCTTCTCAGCAGTGGTAAAGGAATGCAGTTTTATAGACTTCTATCATTGCACATAATTTTGAGCTCATAATAATTTGACTTATGAAAATGGTGTATAAACTCTTAAGTGCTTATGAAAATTTGATGATAATTCTCACTGAAAGTCATCAGGATTTAGAAATTCAAATGGCAAAGTAACTTCTGAAAATTACACACTACTTCATGTATTCAGGAAACTATGTCTTATTTGTCAACCTGGTTTCACACTAGGAAGATCAGAAGTTTTTTTTTTCTTGGAGCCCTCATCTGTTGCCAGGTTTCACACATGAGGATGAAATGTGAACATCCACTCCAAATTTGTTTTTTATTTTCAGTGGAGTCCTATTTTAGTCAAAGAAAGCCCAGTTTGGCCATGTATTTTCTCAGATCACAGTTTTTTTTTTGGGGCCTCTGTCAATCATCCGAAATTTCCCAGGAATGACAGCACTCCTTTATCATTACTGTTGTAATCAAATGGAAACCACAATGTTCATTATGGCTTTAAGGACCAGCTGCAGACCACTTCTCATTACATCATGCAAGTCTAGTCTCAATTGTTTTGGCTGAGATTTTGTGGCTGTTTGTGAATGAAGAGCTTTCTTTGTGTCTTCATGCACCAGAGAGTGCCAAATGAAACACATGGATTACAGGAGGAGGGTCTGTAAGTGCACACACATGGAGAAGATTTTCTGAGCAAATGTTAGTGATGCCGACTCTGTGGTATGGTGGAAACCCATGGGAAGAAGGCTTCCAATAAGCAAATAATATAAAATACTCCTCTTGTTATTTATAGTGGAATTAATCAGTAAGGGGCTTTTCAAATTGAGGATGCCCTTTTCATGAGCTTTGAATCCAAATCCTGGAGCCTTAACAAACGTCACTGCAGGCAATAACAGCTTTGGAGCGTGAACATATCCACGCAGTGGATAAGATTAACTGATTAATTTAAGCTCATAAAATGAAGGTTTTGTTACAGTAAAAACTTGTCACAGTTGATTTTTGAAGGTCACTTTCTGCTGTGGTAACAGAGAAGCCTGCCTTGTGAAAGGAAGGATCGTAACTGAACCAATGTGGAGAATATACAGAGGCAAAAAACAAGCTGTATTGGGATTTGCTGAAGGTACCAGCAATCCCTTTAGAGAACATGCAAGATGGGCCCTTCTTCCCCATCTGATCGAACTGGTTTATCTCTCTGGGTATGTTTACACTTTGTTTTTTCTGCTGAAGTTGAACAATTGCTGAAATAACCAGCTAACCTGAAGTAGTTAAGTATTTCCAAAGTAAGTGGCTATATTGTCTTTACTCTTCTGGGTGTAATACACGAACGATCTGAAACCACAGTCCTTTGTCCTGTCAGATTGGGATGTACTGAATGAAAGGGAGAGAGCTGTCCACTGATGCACCAGGGCTTTGTTGGTACCTCTTTGTATGCGTGCACAGGATTTATACACCAGGGGTTTCCCTCAGGTACTTTGCTCAGACTTCTCTTTGCATAGTTTGACTGTTTACAGGAATGCAGCCCTAGCCTGAAAGATATGAGAAAAAAGAGAAGACACTGGATGATCTGATGGCCTCATCTGGATCAGATCCCAGACACGAGCTGTGAAGAGTTGGGGCATAGAAGTAGAGAAAATAATATTGGCGTTCTCTGGTGCTAAATAATGTCTCTTTGTGGTGATCACATTCATGCACAGAACAGGTTAAAAGCTGAAGGGCTATAGCAAAATGATTGCTATTTATCATCTTAAAACAGTGTAAATAACAGATTTTCCTTATATTTGCCATATGATCTGACTACTCAGTTAAGGCAAAGTGACAATCCTGCATTTGTTAGGAGCAATTTCCTATGCGAAAGCCCAGAGCTGGTACATAACCTAAACCCCATGTTAAAGTTCACTGCTAAAAGCATTATTCCTCTAACAATTTACAGCATGTGATGGCTTCGCAACGTAGTGGCTCTATTTACAGTGTGTTACTCTGTTGTACATGCTGCCAGCCATCTGTAAAGTGCACTGCAGCTTGTTATCACCTGCTTATGGGCATTAAAAAGACTGATGGACCAGATTCTCCTTTACAGAAAAGCCCCTTTATGTCACTCGGTGGTTTAAAGGGACTCTGAACTGCAAGTAACATAATCTATTCCTACTTTATGGTCCATCTGTACTTCAGTGTTGTGTAAGGGACCCCAACAGAAATGAAGATGAGGTCATTGGGAATCTGGTCATGTTCAGCTGCTAGGTGGACAAAGGATCTCTAAAGAATAATAATAGTAACTCATTGGTCTTTCCACTACTATGAATGCCAGTTCTTAAATTTGTAACCTCTCTGTGATGCATCTTGCCTGACTTGCAGATGAGGAATACAGTACACAGAGGGAATAGGCGATTTGCCTGCAGTGTGGAGCAGAACCTGGGTCCTGACAGCAGAACCAAGTGGAAAGATTCAATGCCATTCAGGACTAAGGTGCATGTGCAGAAAGCAGTTTGGGTTTTTTTCTCCTGAATTCCCTTCAGAGGGAAGTAAATCTGATCAGAGTGCACCATGGGGCCACCAGAGGACAGAACTGTGGAAAGGCATGGGACTGTCCGTTTGCCTGCCTCTTGCTGGTTCCCTGGCACTGCAGCCTCTAGTGACTCGGGAGTGGAGGACAGTCTGTTGGACTGTCTGTTGGAGGACATGACTGTTGGCTCTGGAAATGGCAGGCTCCAGAAGCCTGACCTCCCAAGCAGAGGGGAGTGTAGAGGCTGTCAGAAATTTGGGAAGGGGTAATGCCAAGGAGACCAGGCTTTTGAAAGAAAATTACATGTCAGCTATGGTTGCTTTGGCAAAACAGGTCTATTTCTGCAAAAGATTCATTAACTTACTGAAATCTGATGAAATGAGATGTTTCTCAAATTGTCCTACTGGTGCTGCTCTCGGCACTCACTTCCTGGGCTTAATCACCTGAGAGTGCTGCTTCTCTGGGTCTCTCTCTCTTGCTTTTGGCTCCTACATGCGCTAGGGGGGAATGCTTCAGCCAATAGCTGTTTTTTTCTTCTTTATCTCTTTTATTAGGTTGTCTCTGCATTGCCAAATTTTAGCACTTGCTGTTCGTTGCTCTCTCATATCCCTCAGCTGCAGGGAACTAAATCCACACTGTACTGAGACAGGAAGGTTGTAAATGAAAAGCATCGGCATAGCATTGGCTTGCCTGGAAATTGTCACATACCTTGGTGACTGTGGCTCTTGGGGAATGACAGAAATATAAGTGGTGTAAAAACATTTATAGTCAACAATGCGCCCATATGGATTCTTCCCTGTGATGCTGCTGATAGACCATAGCATGCTCTGCAGTGCTTCGCACAGGAGAACACGGTCAGGGGAGTTGGGAATTTTAATGTTGGCATTTTTGTTATTTGTTTGCAAGAAGCTGAATGCCAGATCTGAAGTGTCACAGGTCAGAGGGAGCTCACCCTGGCTGGCCACCCTTGCTGGGGAGTGCCTCCATGACCAAGCTGCCCCTGTGCCGCATTTCTGCTCTGCCCTGCCTGGGGTGCAAGTGTCCTGCATCACAGCTCCGCTGTCAGGACTAAGGGCCTGGGGCCTGTGAGTATGGAGAAAAGCAGAGGACAGGGCAAACCATTGAAGCCCCACCAAACGTCATTATTTTTGCTTTGACTTCTATTAGTGATGCAAGTTAAAGCTGTCTGTTCATACCACTCCTCTGTCCTCAAAAGTTTTAGCTTATGCCAGAGCTAGTGACTGTTATTTTTCCTTGTTGCACTTGGAATGTTTTAATTAGTATGTTTATTGTCTCTTTATACTCAAACCCAATGAGAGGTAGGAGAATATCTGTCTGGAAGCGTTCCTTTTTTGAAATAATAACATTCTTCTTCTGCAGCGTTGCCCATGGTGAACTCTATTAAGAATGGTATAGAATAAAACTTTTCATAACACTCGTTGGGGGATACCTGTATCTCAGCAGCAGTTGAAGAGGCAAATCAAATGTTTGCAGTGATTGGGAATGGAATAGAGAGCAAAATGGAAAATGTCACTATGCCACTGTATAGACCTATGATTCACACACACTTTGATTAACGTGTGTTCTTCCCTTCATTTCTAAAGGATATATTAAAGCTGGAAAAGGTTCAGAGAAGGGCAGCAAGTATGAAAGCGTTACCAAAGATATGGAGTAGCTTCTGTGCGAAGATTTACTCAGAAGACTCTGTCTTTTCTGCCTGGAAGAGAGGAGAGGTGGGTACACAATGTCTGTACCTCTGGGGCATCTGGGTAAGCTGCCTGTTCCCTGCTGGCCATACATGAAGCCAGAACCTGCCAGCCCTGGATGACTTGACTGATTTCTTTCTTCTCTCTGTCTGAGGTGCCATAGGAAACTCTGAAGATCAGTTTAGGTGCTGTAGCAGTTGGAGTACAGTTCATGTTTTTGCAGAACTCCTGTGAAAGTGCATGGCCTCCTACTGTTATAACTTGTTCTTTGGCTACTTGGCCAGGAAGGTTATGAATATGAATTCAGAGGTGTCTGGAGGCAACATGACCATTTGCTTTTTCCCCCTGCCAGTTCTTTTCCTTTTTTGTTTTAAATTGTGCTGATAGGTCCCCAGAAGGAATTATACCTGTGTGTGGCTAGTGTAAACAAAATGGAGGATCAGTGAGCTGGAACATAAGGTCAATGGAGACAGAGTTATCTTTTCTGCATCTTACAGATATTATTGCCTCCAGTTCACAAGGGAGATTAGTTGATGCTGTAATCATCAGCAAGCTCCTCATTGCATTCTGTTACCAGTCCTTCACAGCAAAGATTTTCTTGCTTATTTCTCTTTTTATTATTATCATCTGCATTTTTCAGCTTATAACTTGGGATATTTGAATCTCCAAAGGTTCAGGACTGCTTTTGCAGTGTGACCTGCCTCTCAGAAGTGCTGAGAATTAGCAGCTGCTCTTGTGTTCAGTGGGAAGTCTTTCTTGAACTTCTTTCCAAAATTTCTTTCTGAAATGCCCCTCATTTCTGAAATGATGTTACTCTACAGACATTATGATGCCTTCTGTCACTGCAGTGTGCTCTGTTTATTAAACAGCATTTTTCCTGCAGGGAATGTAGGTAGCAGTTACCCACAAACCTGCACCTCATGGTGTAGCAAACACCATTCATTGCTTCTGTGGCCTGGTTGTAGGGTGCTGGTCTCGCATCTATTCAGGCAGATGTTACAAGCCTGAGAACTGTGTCTCAGATTTCCCTCAATTTGAAAGATACCCCTGTATTCTAGAGAAAGTAAAGGCAAACAGCTCTGTAAAAATAAATGGCATGGGAAAGGATGGATGCCCTTCCCTGTCACAGCAGTTTTCTGTGGAGTACTGTATAGCTTGTGCAGGTAGGGTGATTCCAGCTCTCTTAGTCCACAGCCTTTGGGACAGTTATAGCAAAGATAGCATCACTGTCAGGATCGATCATAGGGGTCAGTGCTATGCTTGGACCTCCTTCCACTCCTCCATGGCCAAGTAAATGGGGAAGCATCTCAGAAAGCAAAGATTTCAACAAGACTGAAAGGCAGCTGGCCCCAGTGCTGTCCAACTGATCCCTGTTGGTCTGAGTACCAGCACACCTTAGGGACACCCCATGCCTGCCCTCATGCCTTCCACTAGGCAGAAACAGCAGCCTGCACCATCCTGAATGTCCTTTATTTTGCTTTTGACAGAGCAGCCGTCTCTCCTCCTGTCTGGAATAAATAGCTCTTGCCCTGATTAATAAATATCCAGTGAAGCCACCTGAACATCTAGGGGGCAAATCTTATTTACCCTTCCACTCCCCCGCCTGCATCCCTGCTGCTTAACAGCTTCACTGAGCTGTGTCCTGTCCTTCCCCTTCCCCATGAGTCTGTAACAGCTCTCCCTGGGTAGCTGCAAGCTGCTCTCTCTTCTTATCGGATGAATAAAACATCATGGTCTTACATCACGGTAAAACCTGCCTGGCTGCACTTTTTAAATTTTCTGTTTATTTATTTATCTACAACATGTGGCACTAATATATTTCAAATGGTATATTAAAGACTGATGTTATGAAGTTAAAATTGTGGGTTTTTTTCCCCCTTACTGACTGGCGTCAGGGTAATATATTACAGCATGTATTTTATTATTGAGGATGATGCTGATGTAGAAGTTTCCTGACTCATCTTTCACCATTTCTCTGACACTTAAGGAATTTGTTGCCTGCAGCCACCGTGATATACGTTAAAAAATTATTGTTACAATGTATTAGATTATACAAATATGTTATTGTAAACCAGTGATATTTTTTCAGTCAGTAACTTAATTCATGGTCGCTATCAGAGTGGGTCGGTCTGTGCTTTTAGGCTTTGAAATGCTGAACACTGTCATTCAAAAGGAGAGCATTTTCCTGAAAGAAACACAAGTATCTTTAAGATGCTGAAGTGCCTTCCTCCTCTTCCCATGTGAGCTAATATGAAATTTTTGCATATAGGAAGAGAATGGGTAGGATGTCAGATGACTAGACAGACTTTTGCAGGCACCTAGTTTTATATCCATGAAAGATTATGAAGTTTCTTGAGGGGAAATATGTTGTTTATGTCTCTGTTGAAACCATTTCATCTCAGATGTGATGAATGAATCAGTGGCTTTCTCAGATGTGCTTGTTCCCATCACCAAAGGGAAACCATGGTTGTTGTGGAAAAGGTAGTCTGACCCAAAAGCCTAGCCCATAGTTGAGAGCAGGATTATGAATTTGGTAGGTAGCTGAGACAAGTTTTAACAAGGGAGTATGGCTAATGTAAGGTGGTGTCTCCTCTGGTTCCTGAGTGCAGGAAGTATATATGCTGTTAATGGTTTGGGTTAGAGTATTTTGATCTTTGGCTGAAAAATTGACATTTTTTGTAGAAATTTTCTCTCTTCTGCTCTCCAAATGTTATCACCATCTCCACTTGACTTCTCTTCCTGTGTGTCTAAGTCATGACAAAATGCAGAGGATGGGCTCCTGATCCCATGGAAATCAATGAAAACATCCTGTTGCCTGCAAAGATGCAGGTATTTCACTCGTACATATCTCTATCTTACACCAAGTGATCACATGCTTTGGTCAACTATTGCCTGTAATTTGCTTGTCCCTGGATCTTTTCATGGTGCCTTGTCATTCTCTCCCACTTGATCAGTGCTAAAAGTAGGTTCATACATTTTATAGCATGTCCTGTGTCTTTTCAGGGACTTTCTAGTCCAGCTTTGACCCAGATAGTGTAAGATTTAGGTAGGAGATCCATTTTCAGAAGCAACCTCAATTAGTAAAGGTCCAGGTTACCCATCTTCCAACATGCGGGGAGGACGGATCCTACCCAGACATAGGGCTGGAGAAAATGTGGTGATGCTGTCCAGGTTTGGGTCTGATCACTTACTGTCTTCTAAAAGGTACTTTGTGCTGCTTTTGATACTGTCAAGTTATATATATGTGTGTGTGTGTATACATATGAGTGTGTATGTATACATGGCAAAACCCAGTTTTTGGCACTAAATATGTAAAGGTCATTTACTAAAAGGATGGCGTTACTACTTTTGGAAATGCATACTTGAGCCAACTCATGTGGGACAAAGCAGGGCAGCTGGTGGCCAGGCTGAGCGGGGTCTTGCCTCGCTTCTAAGTCATTAGGGCTTGATAGCTCTGGAGGAAACATTCCCAGATCCCTGCACCAAAGTTATGGCAGAAGCAATCAGAGCATTGCCCTTTTTGCTGGGTGCAAACCTTCTCTTTGTGTACATATCAAGTTGTGGTTTTTATTGATGTTAGACTGTGAAAGCATTTGAACTGGCAGTGGTTTTTTTGTAAGCTATAGAGGTGTTTAAACTGAGGTCAAGAAAACAAGCAAAGTGCCATGATGGTTTTGTGGGGCCAGGCCCAATTTGATAGGAAGGATGAAATGACTAAGCATGTGCTAAGCTTTATTGCTACTCAGTGCATTACCATTTCAGTTGTGTCAGTGTTTCCGTTATAAATACCTCTTCTCAGGGGAACTCAGCTGTACATCTCATTTGGGGCTGGAAAATTCCATTTAGAGAATGCTATTAATTATTTAAAAATACACATTTGCTTTTTAGGTCAAGATTTTCAAAGTAGTGATTTGCAATGCTCGCCATGAGACAGTTCAGAGGCCTGATTTTCAGGTGGTCACTGGAGATAGGCAACTAATCAGAAAAATAATAATCCTGCCTCTCTGCCCATCCCATTTCCAGATGCACCTGCTCTAGTTAAGTTTCTGAAATATTCGTATCTGCGTTCTATTTTTTTCTTTCTCTCTTATCTTTTGGTGATGACCAGAGGCTCTAGATGGGTGGTTTGATTTATTTCTCATGAAGAAATGAAAGGCCTAAGAGCAAAATGTGGCCTGGAGTAATATTTATAACTTCTCATGTAAAAAAGAGATGGAGTTCACTCTTGTGTCCCTGCTGCTGCCATTCTCCATGTCTGGCTGACTGTCCTAAGGCAGTGCTATCTGTTTTATTAGATGTATTCATTCACTGCTACATACACTTGATGTGAATTCTCTTGCAGAAGATCAGGGTCTCTCAAGCCACGTGCAGGTTGGTCAAGGCTTGTGTTATTCTTCCTGTGCTGTATGTCCGTGTCCTTTCTCACAAATGGGTGACTGTCTGCAGACAGCATTGCCAGTGCTGAGGCTTTGTACCTTCTCACCCATTTAAGTTCCAGACTGAAAGGACAAGCCAAAGCCCACAAGAAGGAAAGTGAATTGCATAAGCACTTGCTTCTGGCAGCACAGCAGGTAGCTGTGCAGTTGGCAGGCGTTGCTAAATACCAGTGTCTGGTGAAACCATTACAGCTGGTTAGGTTACCACGCCATATGTAACTGAAGAAACATTTTGCTGGCTGTTAGTGAGCAGGAAACCCCCTGGCAGACAGTGGCACTGTGGGATAAACTACAAAGAACCCAATGTAACTGATTTTATGACATGCGTTGCATATTTTTCCCGAGCAGCGGAGAAGGGCCATAACCTCAAACCATCAAAAGCAGCATACGCAGCGGCTCTTTATGTGCGGCAGAAGCAGATTAGCAGATGGCATTTTCTGTCCTTAGTCTATGAAGCACATTGAAAATTCAGGAACAGATTCATGTGCCTTTACAAAGACAATATTGTGGCTGGTAAAGAGTCCCATCTGTTTGCCCAAACTCAACAGCATTTGCTTATAAGAAGGTGCTAGAAGAAGCCATTAGCCAATGCTATTCTGAGCAGATCCATACACAAGTTCAATATACTGGAATGAGAAAAAGCTCTTCTTGAGGGTAGCTGTAAAAGAAGTATTTGCAGCTTGACAGATAACTCTGTAGGATGTTATTCTGCAGTGAGCTTTGAGACCAGAGTAGTGGCGTGCTCGCTTGTATATCCCATACTGTGAACTTGACGCCAAAGCACTGACACACAGCTGTCCCCCATCATTCTGGTTTTTATGGCTTTAACAGGCTGTTATAAAACCAGCAGTGAGATTTTGTCAATTCTGATAATAAAAATAACACATGCGTTTTCACAGTGTGCTTTTCTTGTCTCCAGTGTGCATTCTGGAAATTTATCTATAGCAGTAGCGTTTGAGAATTGTGGTCAGGGAGTGTTTTGAGGCTACTGAAAATAAAAGATGATGAGTAATGTATGATGTTTTTCTTGGACAGTAGCTGAATTAGTTTTCTATCTTTTCCCAATCTAGAGGTTTCCTGTATTTCAAGATAATATAGAAAATGCACAGATAGAAAATGTACCATATTGCCCATGATGAGCACTGCAGTGCGTTTTCTTAAGCAATGTGTCAGTGAAGTGCAGTATATCACTCTTTGGGATGGTGAGGGGCTGATAGGCAAGACCAGTCTCAGCTAAAGAGCCAAGAGGAACCTTGAACCAAGACAGCTGAGGCCAAGCCCATGCATGAGGGAAGAGGTTTAAAGTCTGCTCCGAGGAGATGGGAAAGCAAACTATAAGGATGCTCCGCTGTATACTGGGATCAGGTCAATGTCCCAACAAGTCCCGAGATCAAGACCATCCCTTTCTTCTGTTCTTGGTACCTGTGAACCTGTGCCATGCAAAATGGTGAAGAACACAGTATGAAATGCTGTTACATTTTATAATGTTGTTGCTATATAGACTGTAACTGTTGTTAGAGTTTATTGTCTCAAACAGCAAAAACCTTTGAAGCAGAATCATGAAGCTAACACTATATAACCTCTTGATGGGTCTTACGAGCTTGTATCCCTTAAATTTGTTCTTGTTTTGACTTCCAGTCCATACAGTGCACTTTTTCAGTTATTCCTGAGAATAATTATCTATATTTAGGAGGTAACTGTGATTTTTCCTCTGAAATAGGAACTGATTTTGGAGTTGGAATGATGGGTCTGTGAGATTTTGCTTGAAGGACATTCTAGGCTCATTTTTTTTTCCAGATGTAACCCAATGCACTTAGAGTTGGAAAAAATTAATTTTATCTTTAGTGCCTGAGGTTTGACTAGTCAATGCAGATTTCAAATTGCTTTACTCATGCAGATGTTCAGC
>NW_009258284.1:898284-913512 GCF_000687185.1 Egretta garzetta
AGCAGGACTCGATCGCTTGAATTCTCCTCATTTTGATTTTTGTGAGTTGTTCGTGTGTTTTACTCAGCAAAATAATAAAAATAGTCAGCTACATGATGCTTTTTCTTCTGATGACCAGTTTGGGATTAGTCCCATACGATGATGTTAAGAGAAAGCATTTTTACACTATGAAGCATATAAAGGGAAGAAGATGTCTTGGTGGAGCTAGGCCCATGGTTTGCATTGAGAATTCTCAGCATCATAATGTATGCTTTATTGCGTAGATGAATGCATTATTTAAGACTGAAACATGGTTCTTGTGGTTTGAGGCTGCATTTATTTAAATGGTGCTATTCATATTGCAACCTGTAAGGACCCAGAGAGAGGAGAGCCACACACTAGAAAGCAGAGGGTGGAAGCAGCACCAGGAGGGTCCTGTGCAGAAATTCAGTTTCAAAATTGAAGAGCTTTGCAGGCTGTTGTCCAATAGGAAATACGTCAATAGAACAGCTTTCTGAGAAAGGCAGCAGATGCCAGCAGCACTAGAGACAGCCTGTGTTGGGCTGGGAGCACTGTGCCGTGGAACATGTCTTCATGCTGTCACCTGCTGCAGAAAACCAACATCTCTGTGATGCTGGTAGAGATGTAGCTCCTGACAGAGACCTTTGCCTAAGCAAGGCAGCAGGGGAAGCAGTCGCTGGGTCTGTGTACTGATCTGGCTGTACAAACCACAATGAAGAGCTAAACATGAAGCCGTTCTTACTCTCTTCCTGAGAAAGTAGTTGAGAGGTAATACCATGTGGGATCAATGCCTGAAGCAGTCGAGTGGCTGTTGAAAGTTGGTGAGTTTTGTGACCCTGAATGAGACAAGACTGTGTGCAGATAAGGTAGGGTTTCTGTGGGTTTGATGTACCAGATGAAGGGGATAGGTAACTTCCCCAAAGAGCTGGGAGCTCTGGGATTACCAATGATGGGCTTGCTATTTTGGTATACTAGAGAGCTTTTAAGGAGACAAAAAGGCAACCCTAAGGAAGTCTCTCCAGAGAGCAAGGTGGTCAGAGTACTCCAAGAAAGGCTAAAACCAACCACATACACAATACCAAATGCTCAGGTGTAAGAGAAACTAATCTAGGAGGCAAGTGGGAATGGCAGGGACCTGATCTTGTCATTCAAGATGAAAACAGCACAAAGGGTAGGCAGAAAAATACCCAAACTGTGGGCAGTGGTGTGAAAAATGATACTGTTTTATTTCAAATGCCAGGAGAATGCCCCAGGGAAGGTGGCACGAAGCACCAGGATTTCTTCCAGTGCTGCGTAGCAGCACTGATAGACAGTGACCATGGGCTGGCAAGGTGTGACCAAGTACGGTGGCCACCATACAGGATGGAGAACCAGCAGTGCTCCACAGAGCACCTCCCATAGAGACCTCTGTGGAGAGCATCCACAGAGGCTCCAGGAAGGAAGTCTGTTGGGAAGAGCTAAGGAAATCTTGCATTTGTGAATTTTTGCAAGTCACTGAACCTATTCAGCGTCTTGTTTCCCTTCTCTTTAATGAAGGGAAAGATGCATGTTATTTTGGCATGTTCTTGTCACATGTTCTTGACAGATATAATTTGAATCTTAAAAGATGAGTGTGAAGGGAAGGGAGATTAGAAAAACAAGCTGGGAATTAATTCTGGGTTCTGTTTCCGCTTCTGTTACTGGCTTCCTACGTGACCACGAATGAATAATTTCATATGTAATTTCCATAGAAATAGGAGAATCCAGACCCTCATTGCTCAGAACGGATGTGAAAATAATGCTGTCCTTCCACATTACCTATTTAGCTTAGTCATGCCTCAGGGCAGACAGGGACCATCTTACAGAACATCTTTGTCAAGGGTACTCTTATTTGTTTTTATAGTGTCCTGGATGGGGTCTGGAGGCTGAAGAATATACTGCAATAAAAATAAACCTTTATTATTAATAAAAAGGGGTTCTGCTGCAGCCAAAGAATTCATTAAAGATTAAGGTGGTATTAGTTGATGAGGGGGTGTCTCTGTTTTATGTGCATTATTCATGTAGACCCCTTCCCCAGAAATACATGTTATTTATTCATAACTTTTCCCCAGAAGATTTCTCAAAGATTTGTTTTGCTGTCTCGTGATAAAATCTCAAGGTCATGGAAGAGATGCTTTTAGTGATGGTCTTACAGCTGGCATTGTGAAATTTTATTTCTTAATCAGACATTGCTAGTGGAAAGGCTGATAAATTTTAATTTCTATTTCGTACCGGTACATTGGCTATAACTGTCTAATTGCACCTGCACAACACTGTTGACAAGCTTGTTTTGGATTAAAGGGAGCCGATGTCCTGATAGCCGCAGCGAAGGAGATACAAGCTGAACATGTAGTTTTCTTGTGCAATACACTGGGGAATGCAGACCAGTTGCCAAAAATTGCAAAGAAATCAGAACAGTTCAGCAGTCTGATCATGCTTCATGCACATTTTTCAGCTTTCAGGACAAAAGGGCCTGATCCCGTGGAAAGCAATAGGAGTGTGATGGAGCTGATGGCTGCATCAGAGGTGCCTGGGGAGGTGTTTAAAGGTATAACAGGTAAACCCAGAAAAAACAGACATGGAAAGCAAGAGAAATAAGTTTTCAATGGGAGGAGTGTGGCTAGTGGTGTGTTGGGAGGTGGGCAGCTCGAAGAATGTGAAAATGAACTGCTAGTCGTGAGCTTTGTGACAGGGGGTGAGTGACTTCCATGAGCTGTGTCAGCACAGCACGAGTTGTGGGAGCTGCTTGGGGGCATTTCCAGGACAGAAATTGCAGTGACCTGCATGTGTAGATGCTGTATCTTCCTAACAACAAAAAACTCTTCCCCTCCTCCCCCTTTTTTCCCCCCTTCTCCCCCCCTTTTCTTTTTTTCCTTAATTCTGTAATACGTAGAAAGCAATTAAGCTCCCTTGCAGAGGAGCACAGGACTTGGAGATGCAGGTCTTTGGTTTTACTAGCTGTGATGAACTATTTGCTGAATGACCTGGGCCAAGTGATTTTTTGTGTGTGTGTACCCTATCTTGCTTATGGGGATAACAGCATCACTTTAGCTTTCCAGAGCAGGTTAAACATGAGTATTCGGGATATACTGTACTAGTGATAAGTAAGTTCTTTCCCAACAAACTTGAATTCTCTTAGTTTTTGACCATTTTTAATGGCCAAGAGGCTACCTGAGAATTATGTAGCTGATTTACACCACTTGACAAATCACACTGTTTGGGTTTTCTGTTAATAAGAGAGAAAAAATGTCTCATAAAATATAGGTCTCAGATAATTCTGGTGCTTAGATAATCTCTTCTCTTGCTGTTCTTCAGCACAGTGTTGTAAACATAATTAGTCCCTCGCATTTTTCTCATTTAATTCACTCCTCACTGCATGCATCTTATCATGCATTAGAAGCAAGTTGAAACGTTAATTAATTTGAGCCATTTCATAGAGCTGAAGGAACTCATTTAACTGTCTTATCACTTTGAATTCAAAGGCCAAGCACATAGTGCCTGCTTGCTGCCTTCATGTGAGAGCAGTCTCTGGCAAAATTCTTCACCTAAAATGAACTTGCAGACATGTCATTTCTTGACTGGCATCTGCCATTTAATACCTAAATTTCCCATCTAGAAATGCAGAAGACTTCGCTCTGTATCCTGTACTGTGTATGGATTAGCATCTATGTCTCTGGATTCTATTTACCGCTCCCTTAACACATTTTATAATTCACATATGGATACACTGATTTTAAAGAACAACCACCAAACCCCATATATTATATTTTATTTTCATGTCTTTATGCAGTGCTGAGTATTTTCTCACAAGCATTCCTATGGACGAGCAAAGGGTTCCTGCTGTTCCTTACAAGACCTCATTTTAATCCTGTCTGCGTTATGGACAAAATCCTTGCTTCAGTCAGGAAAGCATCCTGCTGCTGCTATCGGCCTCCGTGCCAAACGCTAGGTTATAAGCAATCAATGCAGTATGGGAAACAGAGGTGTAATATGATTTTCAAAGGGTAACCAAGGCAAAGTTGACATCCTGCCATCTGGCATGTGAAGCTAGAAAACAGGCTCGGGCATCAGGCATTAGCACTGTGAAAACCTAAAAAGGAGGAGGGGAGACTTTGAAAGAGATCCAAATAAATCACAGAAAATCCAGATACCGATTCTTCTATCTTTCTCCTGTTTCTTAATAGAACAACCTGATAAACATGTGCATGTTTAATACTTCACAGGTGGTAACCAACTTCGTTAGGTAGGGTAGGGAGGAAGCAATGTTGCTACTTGTGCAGCTGGGACTTGATTTGATTTACCCTGATTTGCACTTGTGTCACGGAGCATGAATGCAAGGCACCTGATCTCCAAGTTTCCATTACAAGCCTAAAAATATAAGCTCTGTATGTAAGAGCTCTGGACAGGCTGAAGCTGTGGGGTTGGAAGTTGTGTTCTTTACATATTTCAGGAGGTTCGTTAGTGATTATCATTAGTGAGAACTGTCTCATGACAGACAGGGAACCATGACTGTATCAGTCTTTAGCATTTGGTGGGTGGAGAAAGACTCTGGGTGCCTGCATAATGTGGGCTTATGAAGCTTTTTACTGTCATCTAAAGGCTAAATAATTAGCAAAAAGAAACATTAAAGAACAGAGGAAACTGTACAGACAAGTTTCCTGAAATACTTCACTAAATCGTAAGGAAACCAACCATTTCCACTGCCTTTGGTGTCTTCCTTTATGCCTGTGCCAGATGTTCTAGGGTGTGAGGCCTGAGCCCCTTTGGAGGGGATGAGAAGTGTCCTTCTGCATCTTGGATTGCGCCCTGGGTCTGCTGTGCACTGGAGGTTGCACAGATCTGAAGGCACGCTCCAGCTCGCCTGGCCTTCATCCTTGTCTAAAACAAATGTACTCGTAGCCAGCTGTAAGAGCCATGCTAGTTTCCCGTGGTAACTTCTCCTCCTGTTTTTATACCAGCATGAAGAGCAGCAAGGTGGAAGGCACTGGACGCTTTTCCCACGTTAATATTACTTCAGTTGTCCAATTCTGTTTTTATCCATGGCCAGTTTCTCATGTCTGTTATATCTAACTCGACAAGTGCTGACATTCTTCTCTCATGCTTTGGACTGTGCTGCAAATGGATTTATGTAAGTGTCTCTCTCTCTTGCTCTCTGTGTCTTATTTTACGGTTTGATGGATGGGACAATTTCAGAATTATGGGATCCACAGTAATGCTGCTTTTAGTTGCCATTTTTGCCAAGTCTCCTTGACAAACTGCAGGTGACTGCTTTGTAATCAAAATGGTTTGGAGATTTTGCTCAATGATCAATTTTAAATAATTTGATTATTGCTGAAAATTCTGTGAGACTCCAGTAAAGTAAAAGCAATGGAGAGTGTATCATTATTGGAGTGGCTTTGTGTTTAGCATGACTTGCATAATACTTGACTATTCCTTTTCAAATATGGTTGTCTGAAAAATACTCTGGGGTAATTTCTGATTCCTCCTTTTGTGCTCTGGGAAATGAATAGAGATTTATCTCTTGTGCTTTGTGCAAGTGCTCGGTGCACTGCTACCTGTGAGCTTGTTCTTTGGAGGCGTTTTGGACCCAAGCGTCAAATTTGTGATCTCTGCAGAAATTTACAGGGCCACTGAATTTTCCCCTGTTCTGAAAATTCTCATGGCTTGTGGCAAAACTGTTCACTGAAGAATTTTCTAGAGTACTGAGTTAGGTGTAACGGCTTGACTATATTCCTGTTTGGAGGGAAAAAGGAGGGCTTTGGGGTAACGATGGGCCTTGCACTCATGAAATGTGAGCTTGGTTCCCATGTCAGCTGCAGTCTCCTTGTATGCTTGTGCTTAAGCGACCTCACCTTTATTTTTCTCAGTTGTCTCATCTTCAAACTGGAGATCTTAATGATCCCCTATTCTGTGAGAGAGTTTTAGTATTGCATTTGAATTCTTTATCATCTGCAAGGGGCTCAAATTCCATAATATCAGTACAAGAAAGCAATGTGCAACATGCGTTATCAGGTGTAACACATGAACGGAACATGTTTCTTGTACATGTGTAAGCCTCTTCCATGGTAGAAGGCAAGAAGTCTAAGGAAAATATTTGTTTCTGGTTACAGTTTACTCTACTTGCCAGCTTATTTTTACAGGTAACTTTTTGGCTATATTTTTAGCTGCCAGTCTGGTCTGTAATTGCAACTGTTGTCCATGGGAAATTTGTTGTGAAGTACCAATATTAAAAAACAGCAGATCCCTTCATGCTCACAGTGTCCTTCTTGTCTAATAAGAATAATGAGCTTCACTTTACACACTGTGACCCACATCTGCAGGGCACTTCCATGTTTCTCTTCAGTTTTACTGTTAGTTGGCTGCCTGCACGATGGGAAGGGAATTCACTCTGAACAGGGCAGCTTGGTGCTGATATTAGGGCAGTGCCAGAATCCCCAGCCTATAGATGGATGCTCCCCAAGGATTTAGGTGGTCCTGCCTCGCTTAAAGGCTCTCAGGCTGCTCATGGCATCTACCTTCTGTGTCTCATTCCTTTTGTTGTATTATTCACTGGTAGTTTTTCCTCTCCTTGCAGAGCAATCCTGAAGATACCTGCACTGAAAAGCGTAAGGTGTACATAAAACATTTGGCCGGGGAGTTCCTAATGTGGCAGGCAATGTATAAGCCATCATGAAATCATCCTTCCATGATGTGTTGTTCCTCTCTGTGTTACTTTTTTCTGTCAAAATGAAATGTGGTGTCTTTCTAAAGTGGATCTAACACTGCAAACAAGGCCCAAACACCACAGAATGATCTCAGTTGATTCACATGTTACACTCTCATTAATGCAATCTAATGCAGCACTTGCATATGCTGAACATGTTTGCCAAAGATGGATATTTACAGACCCGTCCTACTTGCATTACTCCTCCTTTGTCTCTGCAATAAAATAAAATGCAATTACTTTAGCAGTCTCTGTATCCTGCAGAAGTCATTAGATGTTAAGTAGAATAATTTCTTTCTTTCCTCTCTTTAAAACAGATCTGGAATAGTTTTGCTAAGGGAAAAAGGTTTTTCCTCAGAGCTACAGTTATACCCAAATCAAAACACCAGATCTGAGAATCCTTAAACTTGGGTTCCAGTCTCAGTTTCTAATTTAAAGGATGGGACTGATACCTCTTTTGATGAAGAGAAACAGCAACTGCCTGGTCCAGAAACTGGGTATTGCTGAACTTTAGGAAAGACTGCATAGGGACATAGAGTTGAATTTTGCAGCTGAATCCTTCTTTATTCTTTATAAAGCTTATTAACTAATTTGATGACCAGCTTCTCAAAAATATTCCTTATTTGCTTTTGTACAGGCCTTCATCTGGAACTGTGAATGTGCAGTAAAGAGCTTGACTGAGCCATTTGAGAAACCAGTAAGTCCTTTAATTTTATATTCCAAAGCTCACCTTTCCCTTCTCCTCTAAGACCAGAGCTCCCATGTCAGCTGTTCAAATGAAGTTGAGTCAGGGAGATCTTTATGGGTGTGAATGACAGGTTTGGATCCTCAAACAGCTATGCAGGATTTAGAGCACAGTTTAATCTGTTCATCGAGGACTCAGAATTTGACTTGCCTTATTTTCCTGGATTTTATTAAAAGAACTGGTGTAATTCCTCCCTCCATATCACCCCAGCCCATGTGAGGAGAAATTCAACTCTTGTGAATCCGTACAATAAGAAGGGAGATATGCTGATGTGTCAGTGCAAAATGAGGCCTGAAGAGCTTTGTCTGTGCTTTATGAAGGTAGCAGATACCTTCAGATGCAATCGTGGGGCCCAGTCTTGCACTTCTTTGGCATTCAACAACCGCCATTGTACTCTGGGGATAATTATACTGCACCTTTAAATGCAGGAAACCTTTCAGGCTGCCTTTGTGATAGCACTGACCAAGTGATAAATATTCCATGCCTGAAAATGTAGTAGGTGCTTCTCATTTGCCTTGCTTGCAGGAAGCAGATGGGGTAGTTAGTGTGGGTCTGGCATCTCTCTCTCCATCTCAGTCAGCACCTTGTAGTTTTCAACAGCTGCCAAAATAGTAAAATGCTTGGTTGGGAAGAGTGAAATAGATAGGGTTGAGAGGCTGACAGAGGAGCCATCTATATGACCATTAAATTAATTGGTCAAAGTGGCCATAAAACAACAGTAGGCACAAGCCCTGCTTCTAACGTACTCATGACCTGAACCAATGTTGTAAGTTCTCTGCTTGCAGCTGCAGTGCGTGGCCAGGCAGTTGCGTTGCTTCCACAGGTGGAGTTGGGCTGTTCTTTTAACACACCAAACGGCCTGTCGGGGCCTCCAGCTTAATCATGGCAAGTCAAGCTGCACTACCTGAAGTCTGGTGTTTTGTTATCAGACAACCGAAGAAGGGCTTGTAAGCTAAAAGCTTGCAGTCAGTGAAGGAAATAGCATGTCTGAGGAAAGATCATTTACTTCATTCACATTAACTTTGTCATCTTCAGTGCTGATTTTTATTTTTAAATTCTGTAGCGATGCATCTTCCATCATCAGAAGGCTGTGGGGAGACCTGATTACGGCCTTTCAGTACCTAAAGGGGGCCTATAGGAAAGATGGAGAAAATCTTTTTAGTAGGGCCAGCTGTGTCAGGACAAGGGGTAAGTTTTAAACTAAAACAGGGTAGGTTTAGACTAAATGTAAGGAAGAAATTCTTTACAATGAAAGTGGTAAAACACTGGTACAGGTTGCCCAGAGAGGTGGTAGATGCCCCATCCCTGGGAACATTCAAGGCCAGGCTGGACGGGGCTGTGAGCAACCTGATCTGGTTAGTGGTGTCCCTGCTCCCTGCAGGGGGTTTGGCCTAGATGACCTCTAGGGGTCCCTTCCAACCCAAAATATTCTATGATTCTATGACTTTGGTATCCTCCTTTAACTAGTAAGAAAGGACAAACTTCCCAGTGGTTGCCAGCTTTCATTGATTGCACTGTACCTGCTAGGACTTGCTGGTGTGCTGCCCTTAGCCTGGGCTGAAAGGGAAGTTCCCTGTGCAAAAGGGGGCTGTTGAACCAGGTGAATCCCACCTGTACCAGTACTGCAGAAGGGCAGAGCTAGAAACACATTCAGCACTTGTTGTAAAACCTAAGTTAAGGAAGTGTATTTTGCAGTGGTTTTCAAATGTGGTTCTGTTTCTTTTACTGGAGAGTTCCTGGGGTGGTATTATCTGAGACATACAGCTCCTAGAGTCACAGTGTGGTTTCAGGAACGGGGTCAAGTGACCCACTGGGGAATGGGGCTGGCATTAGAGCTCAATTTTCAAATACAATGAAGATAAGTACTTTTATCAATGAAGATAATGCTTCCTGCTAGGCATCGAGTAAGAGCTGTCTTCCCTTCCCTGTGTTTAGCTTAGCTACTGACAGCTGATGGTGTTTGGCCCTCTGTACAATTAATCATCAGTTTATTATTGTGATGTATAACAATTATGCTCTGGAAAAATGGAAAAAAAAATATGGAAATTATGGGGAAGTGCTATAAAAAGTTACCAATTAGAACTATAAATCTAACATCAAATTTCTAAGGTTTACTCCTAAGATAAAAATGATTTCCAAACAATGAGCTCTTTATTTGTCTCTCACATTGAGCAATGAAACCATCTGAGAGGCTTGGAACATGAAAAGTAGGAAACCTAGTGCTTGGTCTTTTAAGGGGGTCAGATTTTCCGATTGGAACCTCAGTAAATTCGTACCACAATGGGGCAGAGGATTTAGTCAGAGGCAGTGGAAGACCTCCTGAAAACATCTTGTGAAATCTCTAAGAATGGCTGTGTACTTCATACTCGGAGTTATGCCTGAGGGTAAGAAAAAGAAGTTTGCATTGCAGCATGATTTTTTCGAAGTGTACATGTCTCCAAGAACAGGTTAAAGACTACAAGAATGTATTTGTAGTTATAGTAACGAGGCATCGGCATGAAATCCATGTGCAAGTTTTCAAAGAGGGCCCATGGTTTTGGGTGTGCTGCAGCTTTGTTTTTGACCCCTTGCCCAGTGTTGTGGGCTAAACAAAAAGGACAAGCGCTGCAGTATTGTTGTGCTGTTACAGAGGCATTTGGAGCAAAGCAATCCTGTTGTACTGCTGCAGTTACTTCCCTGTGAAGGGAAGAGGAGAAATCATCCCATCATCCACTTTTTCAAGTGGTCTAGAATAGATGTGTAAGTAGGTTCAATTTCTTCACAACCCTCTGCAAAATTTGAGAAATAACATGTATTAAAATGCCGATCCTGATGAAGTTTCATCTCATCCACCTGACTGACAGCTGATCACAGAAAAAACACAGGAACTTTTCCCAGTGGCAAGGCTTGAGTAGCCATCACAGTAAGAAGATCCATAAAGAAGTTTTGCAATATATCATTCAGGTGTTGGATTTATTTTGCAGCCTTGTGAGAGGTTTTGCCTGAAGCACTGTGAGTTCAGAGGGTGGTAAAGTCCCACCATTTTAATTGGAGCTGGATGAAACACTTGCTGCAGGGCTCAGGGTGCTGTTTCTGCTAAGATCTAGTTATTGCACAAAACTAAAGCTTGCATGTATTCTCTTTAGTATAAAACGGGAAAGAATTCTGTAAAAATTTCTTCCCTTCCTCCCACTCTTTTTGTATCTGTATGTTTCTTCGTGCCAGCTAGCTTGGCAGGGAAAAGAACATGCTGAGAAAAGATCTTGGTACAGTTGGTAAGCTTTGCATCTGAGGTTTATTTAACAGCAGGTATTGCCTTACATGTACATAGAGAGTGAAAGGAGGCTGCCCTGTCCAGAACCCTATGGAATATAAGACTTGGAATATAATATCACTTCAATGATAATGTCAAAGTGACGCCTACCTTCAAGAATGGCCAGAAGGAGGATCCGGGGAACTACAGACCAGTCAGCCTGACCTCAGTACCAGGGAAGATTATGGAGAAGTTCATCTTGAGTGTGCTCACCAGGCTCAGGGAGGACAATCAGGGGATCAGGCCCAGTCAGCATGGGTTCATAAAAGGCAGGTCTTGCCTAACCAACCTGATTTCCTTCTACAACCAGGTGATCCGCCTGGTAGGTGAGAGGAAGGCTGTGGATGTTGTATACCTGGACTTCAGCAAAGCCTTCGACACAGTCTCCCATAGCATTCTCCTGGAGAAGCTGGCAGTTTATGGCCTAGATGGATGTACTCTTCGCTGGGTTAAAAACTGGCTGGATGGCCGAGCCCAGAGAGTGGTGGTGAATGGAGCTAAATCCAGCTGGCGGCCGGTCACAAGCGGTGTCCCCCAGGGCTCAGTTCTAGGGCCAGTCTTGTTTAATATCTTTATCAATGACCTGGATGAGGGGATTGAGTGTGCCCTCAGTAAATTTGCAGACGACACCAAACTGGGTGGTAGTGTTGATCTGCTTGAGGGGAGGAGGGCTCTGCAGAGAGACCTGGACAGGCTGGATCGATGGGCCGAGGCCAACTGCATGAGGTTCAACAAGGCCAAGTGCCGGGTCCTGCACTTTGGTCACAACAACCCCATGCAGCGCTACAGGCTTGGGGAAGAGTGGCTGGAAAGCTGCCTGGTGGAAAAGGACCTGGGGGTACTGGTTGACAGCAGATGTTGCATTGCTGGAACATGTCCAGAGGAGAGCCACAAAACTGGTGAGGGGTCTGGAGCACAAGTCTTACGAGAAGCAGCTGAGGGAACTGGGGTTGTTTAGTCTGGAGAAGAGGAGGCTGAGGGGAGACCTTATTGCCCTCTACAACTACCTGAAAGGAGGCTGTAGTGAGGTGGGGGTCGGCCTCTTCTCCCTGGTAACAGATGATAGGACGAGGGGGAATGGTTTGAAGCTGCGCCAGGGCAGGTTTAGGCTAGACATTAGGAAAAAGTTCTTCACCGAAAGGGTTGTCAGGCTCTGGAATGGGCTGCCCAGAGAGGTGGTCGAGTCCTCATCCCTGGAGGTATTTAAAAGAAGGATAGATGAGGTGCTTAGGGCCATGGTTTAGTGGTGGGATGGCAGGGTTAGGTTAAAGGTTGGACTCGATGATCTCAAAGGTCTTTTCCAACCAAAGTGATTCTATGATTCTAAAGTGATCCACTGGTCAAAGGAGGGATTTGCTCGGGTTTGGTCATACCCCAGAGTACGTAGGCCAGTTCAGAGAATTAATTTCCTTGCTGTTTTCACTCTGGGCTTCGAGAAGGTCAGTCTCCTTTCTTGTCCTGTGAGCTTTGCATCTTTCATGCATTTCCTTTATGGAAACGGCAGGCATGATGGAAATGGTGGGGAATTGTAGAGGAAGGTGTTTAGACACGGGCCAAGAAAGTGGCAGCTGGGTGCTTCATATACACCCCTTGAAGACCTGGGAAACCCTGTGGTGTCCTGGTTCTTAGGGAAGCATTTCCTTGTGGTCTTTAGAGGAAAGCTCCTCTTGCCGTCCTCACAGCAATGAGTCTTACTCACGCTCATTATGTTTGGGTGCACAGGGGCAATCTTGGTGCTTTGTAATCATGGCCTCACCTCAGAGGTGACTGATACCAACCTAGACAAGGGCACTTGGAATTGGCATGATAACATGCAGAAGTTACTTTCTTTAGGTCCCTAACTAGAGAAATGAAGCTGGTAGAAAAGAGGCCAATCAGCTCAAGGTAAAGCAGGTCTTGTTTTACAGCGCAGACAGGAGATGCAGACGCAGGCCGTCGGGTGTGTAGGCAGCACTGAGTGTTCACCTCGCTGCCTGCTCAGAACGGGGGAGCACGTTTCCAAGCCAGATACTTATTTTTTGAACCTCAGTAGTTTCACTCTGGAAACCACCTGGGGCCAGGAAATTGAAACCATTGACTGAACTAACAAGTGTATACTTTTTAAATGTGTAGGTTAAATGCCTCAAAAAAAGCTGGTGAAATCCACTGGGCAGATTACACATTTAAGACTGAAACTTGCAGCTTCTGATTTCTTGTCAGCATTTCCCAAGGCGTGGTGGTTCAAGGAGTATTTGGGGCATGAACCTAAAACCATGCAGCCTAAAACAGCGTAGCTACCTTAGCTTGCCACTTGACTGATGATGGCCGTGAACAGTAGAGCTCATTTGATGCACTGCAAGGAGAGGAGTAGGCGGAACACACTGGCAACACCCCTGAGTCCTGCGTTTCTCCTGCTTTAATTTGTAAACCAGGCTATTGGTACATCTGTGAAACAACTGAATGAAAATACAAGATGTAAGATAAACAGAAGCTTTCTGTGGTACATCATACAAATGAGATTAGAGAGGCATCCAAGTTGTCTTGAGCAAAAATACCCGGTGACTGCACAGTATGACTCCTGCGTGGCCACATTAACTTACCCTTGGTAAAGTGCTTTGGATTGGTGCGGCGTTCTCTCACCTGTGCACATGTCCTCTATAAAAAGGGAGAAAAGAGGAGTGTTGTGAGGCTGTGTTTTTAATGTCTCAGAGGATTTCAGTGTAGAGTTACAGACTTGCTAAGCTTTAGAAAGAAGGTGGTGTTTCAGCACTGATCTAAGCCACTCTGAGACCATACTGCCCCTGAAAAGGGTGGTTTTGGTCTTTATGAAGCAGTATTATGCATTCCTACTGTCTCCATCGGGTTGGAAGGGAATACTGGGTTGGACTCATGTTGTGGGTAGATGTGACACTGTCTTTTGGCAGTTCCGCCTTTCCTGAGATCCTTGCTTTGGACATACCTTCCACTCATATCACTGGGTGTTGAATCAGGTTCTTAGTCATGCCTGACTATACAGATTGAAAAAGTAGTGTTGCGGAAACAGAGACATGAGAGGGAAGCCATCTTTATCTGTGCTCAGAATCTAAGCAGTCTGGTCCTTTTCTCCATTAGTCTCTGCTAATGAAGATTATCCAGCATTTGGAGAACCCCCATCAAAAAAAAAAAAAAATAAAAAAAAAAATCCCCAAACCAAAATAGCATAGAACAAATCTATCAACACTCTTCTTGGAGGAAGATAATAAAATTAGAATGTCCTTCCAAATTCAACTAGACTTTCACTTAAACAGAAAAACTTTTCCCACATCAAGAACCTTCAGGGATTTAGTTAAAATCTGCTAAGATAAAATATATACCACATCTCACTCTCCTCAAAAAGCCTTATTATGTTCATTCCCATTAACTCCTTCCTCAGGGCATTTCATATGTCTGCAGAACATATTATGGCCATTTGGTTCTGAATGTTTTTGCAGGACCATCACTGAATTTAAGTCAGAAAATGGCTAAAACTGTGAACAACATTTCAAAGGCTATAACAAGAATGTTTCAGTAATAAATAAGTCAGCAGACAGAAATGTCTCACTAATTTGCTATCAGGCCAGCCACAGTCAGAGCCTGAAGGAGAAGGTAAGACATATTTTATTTGATGTATCCTGATATGGTGCTATCCAAGTGAAGCTCTGCCAACATTTTCACTTTAATTTTGCATTGCAGAACCTTGCCGGAAGTTGTCTGACTGCCGTTCAGTCATTAATTTCTTTCCAATAGCTGCCTTTTCACCCTCAGAGGTCAAGTTGGAAAACTGGCATTGACCCAGCTCTATCCATCATTTTCATGTTATTTACCCTTGAATATCTGTGTGGTGTATCTGTGTATATCCAGCTTTCTCAGTGGGTGAAGACTTTAATCATATTCATGAGGAAGCAGCATGGTGATTCTTGTACCAAGAAAGTTCTTCTTGAACGGTTAGGTAAAGCCTCTTCATAGATACAAACAGAGGAAGAGTTAAAAGACTTCATGCTTATTGACTCAGATGGCTTTTATATCTAAGTAGGAATCCTTTCATGTTGAAGTTTGATTCTCTCGCTTTCTCCTGCAAGTCTGAACATATCTGTGAATTTTCTACTGGACAAAGGAATGGTGAGCTCCTGTTTCTCAGGAGAATGAGCTGCTAGTTTCATTATCATCATCTCTGTACAAAATGGTTTGCCAGACGTTCCAAGCATGAATTAAAGTCCCTCATGGGCCTGTGCTGCAGTCCTCGCAGTGGGGAAGACAAACTTTTGAAATAGTTTCAATTTTTATTCATTAGTGTGTATAAAAATAGGACATTTGATCCATCCAAAAGCAAACAGCCAGAGTATACTGTGTCACCCACCAAAAGTACAGGACAAAAGGGCGGAGGTGCAAGGGAGCACAGCGCCACTGCTTCAGAACACAGGTCACCCGCCCCAGTACCCTCTGCCAATGGCAGCCACTGGCAGGGGCTTGGGG
>NW_009258284.1:913633-977939 GCF_000687185.1 Egretta garzetta
ACTTGGAGGGACGGGCATGTGCAAGCCTTCCCACCAATTTTTTTTTTTTTTGAGATCCTTTTTTTCCTTAGTAGATCTATTTTCTGAATGTCTGATCTTCTCTTGGACTCCTCTAAACTGATTGCAACAATAACATCCTTTGGCAAGACATTCCACAGGCCAACTACCTGTTTCATGCAGAACTATTTCCTTTTCCTTGAGGTTGGCTCCTTCTAGCTTCACTTTATGGCCTTAATTTTTGTATTGGAAGGGACAGTGCGTAATTGATGCCTGACTATCGTATCCTTGCTACTCTTGATTTGTAGATCAGTATCATACCCTCCCTAAAATGACCTCTTTCCATACTGAAAGGACCATATGGAAATTGCTCCTTGTATGGAAGTCGTTCTGTAGCTTTGGACATTGTAGTTGCCTTTATCCAAATGTTTTTTCATTCTGATACAGCCTTTTTCATTTGAGGCAACAAGAACCACACACTGTATTGAAGATGAGGAAGAGCCTAAGATGGATTCATACAGTCACATAATTAGGTTTTATGTGTTGTTAATTTTTTCTTGATAATATGTATTCTTTTATTTTCTTCTATTTTAATTTTGCTATTTTGACTTCTAATGAGTTGACTTTTTAGTGGACCTAACTATCCTAATGCCAAAATGTTGTTCCTGGCTGTTAATTGAGAGGTTTGAGTCCATTGTTTCGTATGTGAAGTTATGATTTTTTTTTCTTCCTCCATGTGCATTATTACCTAAACTGTCATTCATCTGGCATTCTATTGCCCGGTCACCAAATCTTGTACAGCCTCTTAGCAATTCTTTCTAGTCTGCCCTCATTCTTACTGTCTTGAATAATTTTTTATCAGCAGCAAACTTTCTCACCTTTTGCCAGTTATTTATAAGCATATTGAATATCAGCACAGTTCCCTGAGGAAATCAGATGATGATGTCTCTCCACTGTGAAAGCTTATCCTTTGTTTTTTGTCTTTTAACCAGTTATTTTTCCTTGAAAGGATTTACTCCATAGTCATGCAACGTTTGCACAGATATGATTAAAAGGAGAAAAATCAAAGTAAATCATCACCAGAAGTAAAATTTTTGTAGATCAAAAAACTCCGAGCAGAGCCAAGCTGTGCCCAAACAATAAATGCAGTCGCGTAGCAGTTGTCATCAATGTTCTCCCAGCAGAATCATTTAAATCCACGCAGCCTCTATATGCTTATCCCAAAATGTAATGTGTCATCCAGTACTCCAGACAGGGCATCCACTTTGGCCACAGAATGAACTGCCAAGCATCTGTAAAGGGACACAAATACCCAGTTTCAAAGGAAAAAAGTGTGTGGGGTTTGTTTTGTGTTTGTTTGGTTTGTTTTGTTTTTAATTTCACAAAATTATCTCTGCTTCTGATCTCTCGGTATTATGCTAAAGGAAATGCTGAAGCCTGATCCTAAAACTGAGATCCCTGCTGAGAAGCAAAAATCATGCTGCCTGTTCTTGTATTGCACGGGGGGATGTTTCCCCATCACTTTCTGTCTCTTCCAGGGGTTTGTCCCCTAGCTACGTCCTTTCTTCTCTACCTATTCTAGCAACCAATTTCTTTCATGCTGATCAGAGAGGCTTCTTAATCCAGCCACTTCAGTAATGCAGATTAGGGTGTCACCCATGGAAAGAAGCATCAAACCAGCATGGTGGAGTGAACTGCAGTGGTGGCTAGGAGGAGCAGCCTGGAGTTAAGGGCTGAGCAGGGACAGGAGGAGATTTTTATACTGATTTTGCTGAAAGAAGAGCAATTCCTATGTGTAAACTTTTAGTGTAATTGTGTCTAGACCATACATTGCTTAGAGTTTCTTAGCTGCCCAAGAAAACGTGGAGATCTGAGCCTGGAAAGGTGTGGTTTCCAAGCTTTATCAGATGGTGAACCAAGGATATTCCCTCTCCCTGAAAACCTCCCCTCCCTGTTAAACTGATTCCCTACTCAAGATGGCTCTTGTTTAGCAGAGTTGCTGTGTTCTTGCAGGTCTCCCGTTCTGGAGCTGAGGTGGGTAGAGCAGACAGTGGATGTGTGCCCTGATTTTGGCCAGGCTAGCAAGACACCTATGTGGCAGAGCTGGGAGTGGCAGTCAGGCTGCCTTGCTCTTTCCTCACATGCAGTCATGATGGCTGTGGACACCAAGCACTCTCCACTCGGATAAAGCTCTGTAAATCTGCAAAGAATTGGGAGCAGGATCCTCTAATGGAAAGCATTGGGCAACCTTAATTATAGGCATCAAAACAGGTGGCTCATGTCATAGCCACAAAATGGTTTTATTGTTAAAGCAGCTTGGTTGCACCAGGTTCTTGGTGCAAGGACCACTTTGCTATTTAGCACATTTACAAGCAAATCTTCTCAGGTTTAGGACACCCAAAAGGCCAGCCAATAATTTTTTATGAACGGCTTTGCATTCTTTCAGTCAGTGCATACCCCCACTGTTTGCAGAGCGATGTTGTATTTGTAGGCATCTCTGCTTAGAGGATCTGTTTGTTGTTTATTATCTGAACAGCTATTCAGCAAACAGGCAATGAGTCAATGTCCTGGTTTCAGATTCTGTTAATGGATCAGGTCAGTTTTCTAGCAGAGCAAGTTGATGCATTTAAAAACAAGCAAAAAAAGATTTGACAATGATGTGGATGTTCAGGAAATACCTGTAACATTTTTTCTTCCAAACAATTTGATGCTGCCTGAACACCAACAGATATTTCTGAGAACCAAAAGGAGAATGTCTAAAGGATCTTTGCCTCGTGTTGGGTTGAGTTTACTCATTAGAGCCATGTGAAATGCCCATCCTCACGCCGTCCCCTTCTCACCTGTCTGTGCTTGCTGGAAGGACAGACTTCTGCCTTGCTTAGTCCCTGTCCTGATCCCACTAAAATCATGACCATCATGCAGCATTTCTTGAAATCAGTGGCTGTCCAGATGGAGCTACAAATAATAGCTGTGTCAGTCCATGGACTCTTTTAGTTGTTATTTTGTTGGGGGAAGCACTAACGTCTCAAAAATGTTGACTCTTATAAGAGGATGTACTGGGCATGATCTGTAATTGTGTGCAAGTGCTTCTACTGCCTCCAAGCATATTTTTGCAGGTGCCCCATCTGGAGAAAAAATGGCCACGAATGAGACCCTAAATCACGTTAAATATTGCAGAGAGCATATCAATGAGGTATTTAAAGATTTAAAAAAAAATCCCGGATTCTGAATTTACAAAACACCATTTCCTCCATCTGCACTCAGTGCTCATCATTTTGTTACAAAACCACTTCATTCCTTCATTGCTAATAGCTCTCTTTGAATGCTGAATTGCCTCATTAGGCTCTTTTATCCCATGAATGAAATTCTTCCTCTGAGTCAAATAGGCAGTCCTTTATTTTTCCCATTGATTTTTAGTTAAATATATCAGACTGGTTCTAAGTAATCAATAAAGCAGCGTGGAAAGACTTCTGATCTTTGAAATTATGTGGCATAGGCCTTTTTTTTTTATAATGCCTCTCTTTTGAAATCTTGTGTTTAATGGATGCTATTTGCCACCGGTTTAAGGATACGGCTACCCTGTTTGCTTTCATTGTAACTTGGCAGAGTCACCCCTCATGGGGGGGTGGGGTTACACTTGCGTCAAACGGCTGGAGGAGTTCACAAAGTTTGGACTGGTTTGCTGAATTAGCGTGTCAGTCAGTGGAGAAGTTAGAAAGCAAGCTCTGCCTTGTGCTTTGATGCGATAGCTCTTCTCAGTTGTTAATAGGAGCTAAATAACCACTGTTATGATGATATTGTCTGCTGTAAATTCATCTCTCTAATTGATCTGTCGAGCAGACTGTGTGTTTCTAAACATGGGTATAGGTTGCTTCCTTCTGTCTCACTGGTTTAACAGTTTAAGTAAATGAATACAGATGTTTTATTGCTCCTTTAATGAGTGAGTGGAAAACCATGGATGATTTTCTCAGCCGTGTCATCTCCCTGTAAAGTGCAATGTCTTTTGGGACCTGAAAGTCTGGATTTGGTAATGAAATAGTTATAGGTTATTGGTTAAAATCCTGCCAAACGGGGTCCAGAGGACTGTCTGATTTACTGCTCACAGCTCTAGGGAGAGGTGAGAGGTGCTCAGATTATGGATATGCCAGAAAATTGTTGCAAGGAAAGCTAAGGCCATCTTCAGTCCAGCGTGTGCTACCAGAGAAGAGCAGATGCTTTGCTCCAGGATGCAACTGGGAAGTTGCAGTCCTGCAGTGTGTTGATCACATTGCTTTGCATCAGTTTAGCTGTCAGGCTTCCAGAGGCCATGACACAAAACCCGCCATCCAAAGGGCACCTTTATTGAGAGCTGATCACAGAATCACACAGAATCACAGAATGGCAAGGGTTGGAAGGGACCTCGAGACATCATCTAGTCTAAGCCCCCTGCTAAAGCAGGTTCAGCCAGAGCATGTTGCACAGGACATCGTCCAGGCGGGTTTTGAATATCTCCAGAGAAGGAGACTCCACAACCCCCCTGAGTAGCCTGTCCCAGTGCTCTGTCACCCTCAAAGAAGTTCTTCCTCACGTTCAACTGGAACCTCTTATGTTTCAGTTTGTGCCCATTGCCCCTTGTCCTGTTGCTGGGCACCACTGCAAAGAGTCTGGCTCTGTCCTCATGATATCCACCCTTGAGATACGTGTTAGGCTGGACTAAGTATGGCCATACGGCAAATGGGTGGATGACAACTGCAGGCATATTTGCCCTCTTGGGATAGATAGATAGGCAGTTTCAGCCAAAGTGATGCTTTCTGAGAGTATGTGAAACCGTAAAAGACAAAGGCAAAATTCAAATAAGAGCTATTTGTTTGGTAGGGAAGGAGATGTGTTTATGAGCTGTCAAGTTATGACAGTCTCCTTGAAATCAGCCCCACACTAATCCAGAGAGCACAGCACGTTGTAGTGGGCAGCAAGGAGCTGATGCAGGCACTCTGTGTGTTGTCACTTGCCATGAGCCACCAGTTCTGATGTACAGGTGGGCTGGGGTGAGTTAGTGGCTGACAACAAGTTAGGGTGTTCTCACCTTCAGATTTAGTTTCTGGATGTGTTTCTGACGTGTTTGGTGATGCTCTGTAAGTTACTTAACCCCTCTATGCTAAAGCTGACAGAGAGGTTGTAAGGCTTCAGTTAATGTTTTGGGGCTGATCTAGAGTTTCAAGTGGAGCTTGTCTGTACTGTCACTGAATAGAACTGTCAGCATTTTGTAGACCAGTGTTAGCTGTGGTATAACTCAGGGGCTACAGCTGCCTGACCTAAGCACCCATTATCATGCAGTTTTTAAGCTTGGGGAAGCAATTGGTGTCCTTAGATCCGATGATGTGCAACCCAACGGGGCCGTAAGGCTGCTCTCAGGGGCCTGGTGCAGCTCCTTGAAGTGACGTTCTCTGTTCTTAATGAAAAGCCCTTCCATGAGAGCGTTTTGCTTTTCCAGACCCAAGATTGATACTTCACGTATGAGTCAACAGCTGCTGAGCTGAACTCGAACCACTCCAGTCCATGCCAGCAAGCTGGCAGCTAGCATTAATATCCCACAGGCAATGGAAGCAAAACAGCAGCGTGTTGAAGAGCTGGCAAAAGTGGGTTGTCGCCACTGTGCAGCGCAAAATCCGAGGCCCGAGCTTAACTGTGTGCAGAAGTGGGTCTTTTTGAGAACACTGTAAACACTCGCAAGTGCATATGGCCTCAGCGTGCTGGACATGTGAAATACCACACAGTTAAAGTCAAGTGGATTCTTAATGGCTGTTATCCAGCACAAAAGCAAACCTTGGAGCTGGCTTCCCAGCTGACATAAAATAAAGCCAGGTGAGGCTATTGAGAGAAATGTGCATGGGACTCGGGGAATAAAATGCTGTCACTCAAATCCTGTCTTTGTGGGTGGCCATGTGGAAGCCACCCTGCTTCCCTCTCATGGTCTTTGAGTAATGACCTCCACTTGCTGGTAGTGGGGTAGCAACGCTGGAGTCAATTGCGCTATACCAGTTTATACCTGATGGGAATCAGTAAGATGGGGATTGGTATATATACTGCCTGCCTGGCAGGCATGAGAAGGGCTATTTGTGCCAGTTACAAACATGTAGAATATGATTTGTATGAGTGTTCAGCGTGATAACTTCCTCCTGTGTGTCAAAGCGTGGTGGGCAGTGCCGAGGGAGTGCTGTAGAAGCAAAGCTGGGAGGTTGAGGCAATGTTGCTTGGGGAATGGAGGGCATGAGGAGAAGAGGGAAGGAATAGGAGCTACTTTTCAAAGCAAGGAGTGAAGACGACTAACCTAAAAGAGAGAAAATACAGAGCAATGAGTAAAAAGAATGAGGGTAAAGAAACAGATGTGACTGAGATGAGCCTGGTTTGATACTTGTGATTTTGCCACAATCACTAATCCCGCTGTTGCACCTTCCTGCCATAAACATGCCTTAACATGCCTGGGGTGGAGACAGAAAGGACTGGGGTGGCTTCCTGAGATTGTATGTGAACATTCCTTCATTAACTTGTTTTTACAGTGAAGTAACTGTTGGAGCAAATTAAGAAAAGGCCTTCAAATCCAGCGTACCTCAGCATGGTTGTTTGGATGTCCTCTGAGGGGACAGCAGAACAGCACTGGCATCCACATATCTCATGCAGAGGGGTTATTTCTAAGCTTGTCCCTCAGTTCTAGATATGAGAGGTCGCCCCTTAACAATTCTGTTAGAAATATTAACTTCCTACCAGATCCTGTGATGGAGAACTCAGAAGCGTCTCTTCATGGGAGAAGATGGCAGCATGACAAAGATGTCCTCCTCTGGCCACTTGAAACAGAAATAGGTGGTTTAGTCTGTTGATGTCAATCCAAATAACCATGTCAACGTTGTTCCCCATATATCGAGGCTGTGTGTCTCTCTCTGCACTGTGGTATGAGTTGGGGCACCAGGTTTTTTTCTTGCAGCTATGTCTAGGGTGCTTAGGAGAGGCCAGATGTACAGGATGGTCCAGTGAAGAAAGTACCATAGTCTTAAAAGTTAGTAAGCTTCTTGGCATGGGTAGGCAGTGAGCAAGCATCTATACTGCCTGTTGATAACCTTTACCATCCCTAGGCTGCGCTTATGTGACTGTCTTCCTGGATACTTTACAGTAGCCTGATGGCTGCTTTATTGCACAGTGCCTCTAGTATTCCCTCAAATTCAGGATCCTTGGGAAATCTTCCTTGTAACCCTGGTTCCATCTTGCTGGGGACAAGCAAAAGCAGGGAAGCTTGTAAAAGGAACCTGACTTCAGCAGAGAATCCCTCTGGACAAAAAGAACTGTCTGTGAGCAGGTATAAGTGTGAAGGTATTGCAGCGTGGTTGCAACATGCAAAATGGAGCTGGTCCATTTTTACTTACACTGTTAAAAACAGTTGTGGCTTCAAATGCTCTAGCACGGGGACTTACTTTGTAGGAACAGGATTTGCTAAAGTGATCTTCTTTCATGGTGGCATACTGAGTTGTGAGGCAGTTGCCGTTATTTACACAAAGTGTACATAAATTTGCTCCCCTGACTGTAAACGGTAAACCATGTCTGTTAGCCTTATGGCCTGCTAATGAATCCTTTTAAAATATGTAGCTGGGCTGTGCTTTGAGAGTGCTAGTGCTCACCTGACCAGAGTCTTTCCATATTCCAAGATCTCTCTTGTATTCCTCCTTTCCAGCCATTTGCAAAGCTGCCACTTCGGCTCTTATAAGCTAAGTCTCCTCCTGCCATGCACTTGCAGTCTGCTTCTCCGATTGCTCCTCTGACCTCTGCCTGGGCAATGCCAATTTAGAGCTGCAGCCCAACGCCCTTTTTTCAGTATAGATTGCTCCCTCTGCTTACCTACTGTGTGTCTTTCAGTAAAGTGCATATGGCTCTTGGATACTGAGCATTTGTGGAACTTTTTGCAGTTTATTTTCATGAACAGTGGCTGACACAAGGAAATGGTATTGACCTGTAGTTTAGAAAATCTAGATTTGGTAGGAAGTTTTGGAGAGATCATCCTACCTGCTGTGCCTATGTCCGGGATCGCTAAACAAAACAGACTTCCCTCCTTTCAGACATCATATTGCTGCCACTTGTAAACCCTGTTGTAGAAGAATGACCCAGCTCCTTCTGGAGGTTTGCAGAGCTGGATTTATCGTCCCCTGCCTGTTTGCTGCAGTAGCATTCGAAATCTTTAGGGCTTATGTTCATGTTAGCTCCTTGAATCCAGAATGAATGTTTAGATGGTCAGTACTAGTATAAAAAAGTTGCTCCAAAGAGTAAATAACAAAGTCACTGTTGTATAAAGAAATAAGTATCTTCTGTTTCATGTTGATTTTTGGGTTGTACTTATCATTACGGTGTCTGAGTCCCTGTCAGTAGTACATCAAATTGTGTGGGAGTAACATACCAGGTGATGAGTGGCTTGGCTCCATCTTTTTCCTCATGCATATGCAGAGGAGCACTTAGCATTTGTTATGTAAATACAGCATGTATATGATTATCTTTGAGAAGCAGTTTTGGTTTTGCATTTGGCTGAGAAAGTGGTGACATTTGCAGTTGTGTGGCCCATTTCTTGTGAACTCCAGTGTGAAATTTGTCCCTGTTGAATGAAGCTGACAAAAAACGTAGGCTACTGGACGAGCTGGCTTTAGCCTTCTGTATATCCCATTAGCTCTCCTAGTTTTTAGGACCTGAACAGGGAGGCAAAGCTCCCCTCCCACTTATTGTCCCCCATGGACGTATTTAAGGGCAATGCTATTAAAAAGCATCTCTAGAAAACTTTCCACACCTTTACTTCTTCCTGCAAGCTTGACCATGAGAGGGGCTGAGCCAACTCAGCTTTCACCATGCCCTTGCTAAGAGCTGTGCTTGCCAAGGAAGGACCCCACAGGATTTGACTGTTGTGGAGTAGATGCATTACTAGGAAAAAAGAGACAGCTTTTACCGGAGTGAGGCTGTATCTTAACTACTGCTCGGCCACTTGGGAAGTCTGTAAAAGCTTTCTGAAACTACCAGGCTCCCCCCAAAGCACCACTTGATCTAGTGCATTTTCAGACTCAAAGCTGAGCCTATAAAACTTATCCCTGTACAAAGACCACCCAACACTAGCAGGGTGTGCAAAGAAATTTCTGTTTATAGTTTAGTGCAAAGGTCAGATAGCTTTGCTATGGTTCAGGTTATCCACCCAGAGAAAGCATGCTCTTTTGCTAAGCATGGGATACGTGAGTCATTTCTAGTACCCAGACCTCTAGACATAACATAAAATAGATGGCATGAAATAGCATTAAAGATATTAAAGATGGGAGGAAATTAAGTGTTTTCCCCCTTGCATTCTTGAGCTATAGGGTAATGGATTTCTAGTGCAAACTCAGCTACTAATGCACACATTAGAAGTGAGGGCAAACAGCAGAAATTTCAAACTTTGTACTGTAAGATACAGAAAACTCAGTCCAGTAAAAGGCAACACAGAAGCGCTTTCGCAATACAAATTTGGTGATTAATTTCCTAGCAGGGAATTAGGTTTTATCTGCTTTTAAAAACTATGTTAGTAAACTGGGTTTATCTTAAGTTGCTTAGAATTTGTGACCCTGCCAGTATCTGGCATATTGCAGAATTATTTGAGAGTGACCTGAAAGGCCCCAAATCTGTATTTTTCCTTTTTCATATTTAAAAATGTATTATTTAACAAAAAATTCTTGCTCAACTTGTGCATTCCCAGTTCAGGTCTTTTCTGTCATCCATCTCTGTTATGATTCTGTGGAATGGCTAGGGGATTTATAACAGCAGGTCTCACACCTACCTAAACCAGAAGGAAATTCTTTATAGCTCCCTTTTTTTGAAAGGTGTAAATTCTGAACAGCAAATTCCCTCAAAACTGGGAATAAATGATTTGAAGGAGCACCTCTCCTCATTAGAGACTGCACTTAAGTATACTGGCTCCCTTGAATGCTTGGGAACGCTTGGGTTTGGATTTTTTTTTTAGGACTTTTTCCACTTAGTAATTAATACTCTTCCTTATATAACACTTGTGACTGAAAGCACTGTGCAAAGGGATAAAAATGGGCAGTCTGCCCTGTTAAAAGGAGATGAATCTACAGTACCGCTGATGGACCCGCTTCCTGAAATTCTCTAGTGCAGAGGAGGTTAAAAGTTATATGTCAAATATAATATTCTTGGTCTGTTGCACTCTGTAACTGCAGCCAGTCTTTTAACTATTAAAGTAATAGAATTTAAGGCTATGTATTTTTAGCAGTTGTTATTGATGGCTTTCTTAAACTTCTCTTCCAGAGGTTTTGTGATCATGAAGCAGGATGGAAGGAGTTTCTGTCTAACCGGTGTATCAAAGCTTCATTCTCATACGATCATGCACATGCATCCATTTAGGGCCAGCGCACCATTTCCAGTAACTAAAGATTGCCTGATTTCATGATTGCTCTGGAAGTCAGAAATGCTTCCTATTTGTTGGCCAGAGGAAACGAATATATTTTGTTTGAGTTGGATTGGGTCTTAGCATATGATTTATTGTAGCCCAAATATGTTTCTTATAATTTTGAAATCTGTGAAGTCATATCGATAACATAAATTAAAAGCTTCAAGTAATATCTCAAATACATAGCTATTATTTTACATTTACAGGAAATGCTAAAGAAAGAAATGTAAAATAATAGAAAAGGAAAACCCCGTTACCTGACTAACCATCAGCAACACAGAAAGTTTCCTTTCTTTGCCAGATGAAGGTAAAACCAGTCCATAATCTAGCTTGTTGAAATACTCAGTAATTTTGTTTTCTTTATTTTACTCTCTGAAAGTACACCCCATTTATGTAGCACATTATGTATGTAAAAGATACTGGGAATGAATTGAGACTTAGTAATCAACGCCACCCTTAATTTCCCCATCAGGAAATTAGTTGGGGCAGAGCTGGTATTGAAAGATGTGGGATGTCTGTATATCTGAAGTGGAGCGCACTTGGTTGTTTCTGTCTTGAAAAAGAACAGGCTCCTGTTACTTGGAAGGGGCAACTGTGTGTATTCACTATTTTTCTCCTGGGCATCCAAATATCTTTATATGCGTTGGCAGCAGAATGCTATGAATGTCTCTTTTAGAAACCTCTGGCAGAAATATCTGTTTTCCTTGCAGGTGACCGAGCCCAGGACCAGCATGAGGTCTTGGTCTCTTTGGCTGTGTATAAATTGAAGCATGACTCGAGTTGTGAGGCCTCTAGATGGTTAAGGTGGCGACTGGTTTTTCACATACACTCTTCTGGCCAAGGGGCATACATAGAGGTGTTCGCACTGCTGCAGCAGTGTGATTCCTGAAGGAGATGCAGTTAGTGGAGTGATTACACAGGGGAAGAAAATATCAGGACAGCACAAAAGGGAGGACAGGTAGAAAGACAACTGTGAGTTATACCTTTTACTGATGGAAAAAGGGAAGTTGGTCTAAGTGACTAAGAAATTAGCTTCAGCCTGCGGTCACTGATGGCAAGTGGCCAGTCTGTAGCAGCTTTCTGTTGCTGTAGTACTGCAAACCAGCTTGCAGGAGATCTGTACTGCTGTGTGGAGTCAGACCTTCCCCCCAATGTATCTAGAGCTGGTGAGGCAGCGTGGATTCGGGACTGAATGTGGGACGGAGATGAGGGAATCCCAGATCAGTCCAACTTGCGCCCCTACTTGCCTGTACGTGCTTAGGCTCCATCCTGTTCTCATTTATCCTTGGGTCATTATCCAGATGACTGACTCTGGTGCTCCACACTTTTTCTGACAGACCCATTTACTGCTAGGAACAAGAAAGAAACCCTCCATTTATTGCACAGGGCAACTTTGCTTTGTATACACAAAGTCATTTTACTGAGCTTCAGAGGATAATTTGACTTTTTCTTTTTTTTTTTTTTTTTTTAAATGAGACCAGTGGCAGGGGTTTTTCCTCCCAAGCTATCAGCAGCTCCTGCCAGGCTCGTGCTGTATGTAGTCTCTAACCCCAGCCCCTTCCACTGTTTTGCATGGCATGCATAAGGGCTTTCTCCTCACAAGCTATCAGCAGCTCCTGCCAGGCTCGCGCTGTATGTAGTCTCTAACCCCAGCCCCTTCCACTGTTTTGCATGGCATGCATAATGGATGGCATTGCCAGGACTAGTTTCCTGATGTTGTGTTGGTACTAAGGAAGAGACTGTCTTCTCCCATAGTTAACCTTACTGATTTTTAACCCAGCCATTAGTCTTCACAAATGATATTGTTTTCCCCTTTGGCATGAAGCAGGAAAGCCTGTTGAAAACCACAGCATCCGTTGTAAGGATGGGGCATATTCATCACTTAAGCCTGGGGCTCAGCTGCAAACACAAGTAGGACATCAGAAGCCAAAATATATTTGGCCAAACTTTTTTGTGTAATGGTTTCCTCAGAACTCCAAGCTGTAATCAAACATTTCATTAAAATGCCTTGGGAATACACAAGAAAGCTCTTGATTGTAATGTTTGCCTGGGGAGTTTTGTTTCAGTCTTCAGCCTAGATTGTCCTTAAAGCCTGTTGTACTGCATGAAAGGTAACGGAGTATCTCGAGGGAGAGTCACAGGCATTTCAGATTCATGCCAGTGAGTTCCTGTACCTCCTGCCTAGAGGCTTCCAGCAGCCACAAATTGAGCTGGATAATACGGTCATTACTGCATCTCCTCTTCAACATGCTCACTGCAGCCAACATGAACTACTTGCCCTTGCGTTGGTTGTAGAGGCATTTCTGATATGTGTCCTCAGAAGCAGGGAATGTATCTTGATAATTTTGGTAAGGAAATGGAAGTGCTGATGTCATTATTATTGTTAGTTCAGTTTAGCCAGAGTCCCCTTTTACCAGTCTATCCAACTGCCAGTTATACGAGCAATACCAGTCTGTCTAACAGTCCATCTAACAACCTCTCCACCACTGCGGTACCCAGCTTTTGTGAAGCTCTAAGAAGATACAGGGACTGGTTCTAGCTGATGCTCTCACCAGGACAGCAGTGTTTTATGCTCGACTTCACCCAGACCTTGTTCATTTGCAGATAGCCAGTGCTTTTAGCACACGGTGGGAGGGGATGTGTTAAGCGAAAAAGCCAGAGCTCAGATGTGAGAGTAGCTCTCTGCATGCTCCCAGGCCCAGTTTTTTTCTTGCAGCACAAAGCGACTCGCAAAGAGGGTGGTTCAGCTTTCTGCAACTTTATTAATTTGTTTATTAGCAGGCAGTTCTGGGTGAAGCATTCTAATGTAAGTTGATTAAATAATGGGATGCTGCTCCCCTCTTATCCCAGCCACGTGACAGGTTGGCTGTTTTCAAGTGACTTGTTCTTTCCCATTAACAAGCAGAATAATTCAAATGAATCGCTTCCAGAAACAGGAGAAACCAGAGTGTCCCCAATTATTCATGCTTCTGTTCCATCTGAGCATCGCTGCAGTGGGCATGCAGTTGTTCTAAACATAGGGTATGTTTTCTTTCAGGACTGTTTTATCCTTGACAAGCTGTCAATCACTTGGAACAAAAACTGTTCCACCTTTCATTACTTTTCTAACAATAATCTCTTTTCTAGATCCATAGTTGTTCTTCATGGGTTATAAAGTCAGTATAATTTTGCAATATTGAAAAACACTGATACTGATTTATGTGGTTTCAGTTATGCAGTGTGTATTTCATTTTATGTCCAGTCTGGGAGTAGAAACCTCTCCAATCTGAGTATGTGCTGTGCAACAGGACCCCTGCTTCTTTTCTCTTATTACTCCTATGGAGAGAAGTATGTTTGCTTTCAGAAACGTTTCTGAAGCTTTGTTTTCTCTTGACACTCTCTGCCTTCCACAATCACTTCATTGCCTTGTGGCACGCTAGGGCTAATTTCATGGCTTGTTCTGTGGTTGTGGAATATCTGCTGTTTCCCAGGATGTCTGTAAAACAATCTGACAAACCAGCCTGGTGCTTAGCACACCCCTCCCTCCATTTGCTTCATTGCATCAGATGGTTTTAGTAGCCTTTGAAACCCATTAACGTGCATCTCTCATATGAGCCGTATTTGTACCATGTCTGTGTATCCCATAATCATCATTAAATGTAATTTTAATTTTGCATTTTTAAATTGAGGTTGAAATGGGAGAGAGTAAAAGCACATCTGCACAGTACATCGTGCTCCGTGGGCATGCCTCCGTGCGCAGGGCATGGGCGTCCTCCACGCTGCAGAACCACGCTCAGCTGCAGGGCCCAAAGGCAGGGTCTGAGCCTGGCTGCTTTGGCAGGGACGGGTGTGCAGGGACAGCAGCTCTGTCCTGAGGAGTGATGCTGTCAGATGTGATGGCTCAGAGGGCACTCCTTCTCTCAACTTGGAGATGGTGGCGAAAACCCCGCTTGCATGTCTCTTCTTTACCAGTTTAGGCAACCCAGTTCCTATCTGCTGCTTGATCATCCCAAGGTAGTGCTGGATGTGGCAGTGTGGGGTTAAAGGAATTTTGTAACTCTTGTCAAGATTTAAAATCCCTGTAAAACAACCGAGAAATGTTGGATCCTGGCCTTAAATGTTACTTACTGCCTAATACAATTTTTTATGGGCATGAGCATTTGCTAAGTTTTAGTCTCAGTGAGGTATAAGAGGTCTGTTCAATGTGGCTTTGGAAAACATACTCGTGTACAGCCTTTTTTTCCTGGCAACTGTACGCCTTCTCCACAGTGTAGTGCTTATCTCGTACAAGAAAATACCCTCTTTTCTTTGAAAGCACCATTTCCTTCCCCTTCCAGGTTCTTGAAGCATGGCAGGGCATAAACCTGGTCTACTTAAGAGCATGTTACTGTCTTTGGGCCAAAATCTGTTGTGTTAAATAGAAGTAAAGCTGTCTCGGGCAGGCTTTTTACTGTAGTTGTGCTCCTCTATGTCATGGAGGCTGGATCCAGTCCTTTGCAGAAGGCCAGCTGAAGCTAGTGAATCCTGCGACAGCGATCTTTGCCTTGTAGATTTGCGTGCATCCTAAACAGCCCATAGCTGAATTGGAAGCTGTGGACATGAGAGCCCTGGAAATCCTCTTTCTGACTTTTAAAGTGTGTCTAGGCTGGGGGAGAAAATGTTTCGCAGCTGGCAAGGGCCGCTGCCTCATATTTTGATCCATGAGGACTGTGATAGTCTCGCGTTTTATCTTTGCTAGTGAACTGGCTGGTGTTTGTGTTATCGCCTGGGCCTTGGTTTAAGGAACATGCTAATCTCTGCATCTTATCTGTGTACTCTGGCAGGGGGAAGGTTCATGTGTACATTTTAAGTTGATGCCTTTCTGGTATCACCAGCTGTCTCTCATTTCTTGCATCAGAATAAGAAGGGAGATGAATTATTTAACTGAAAATGTCTCTGGATCACTTACTTGGCTGAGATTATTGATGCCATGACCCCTCGGGGAGGGAAAGCTTGAATAGTAGTGGCTGATAAATGGAAAGTGTTTCTCTCTCATTCTTCCCTGCCACTTTCTCCTTTTTCCCTTCTACGCTAATGTATACAGACAGTTTTCTGAAACGCTCACTGTCACCTTTGTTGACAAGACCATCCAGAGGCACCAGCTAAGTTTCTGTATTTCTTGTGCCAGGTACCCATTGAGAGCCCAAAGAGTTGAACAGGACACACATAGATACTATGGGCCCAGAAAAAAGGCAGCATCATTACAATTTTATAAATAAAACACTTGAATAATGTGGATATTTTGTAGTCTATCCTCGTTAATGTAAGGATTGCTGCTATCATCAATCGTTTATGTATTAGTCTGATAGCAATTAGGGAAATGTGGTATATATAGCAAGCTAAAAATTACACATCAGAAGCCATGGAGGTATCAGAGAAAACAAAGGTTACATAAGAGATGTTGTCATACAACTTTCCAAAGGCTGTAATGCAATTCATGGTTGTAGCTCCAAACTCCAGAAACATGAAGCTCCTGGCAAAAGGTCAGTTTTCTGCTCACAGTTAAGTGTTCATCTCTAGTAACAGAGCTGATCTGAGGTTACAAACTGCAGGATTTCTCATCTGAAATTCCAGGGAGGGAGGGATAAGGCATTCTGCTTGCAGTGCTCTCTTAGCCAAAAAACGAATCAAAATAATACTGGCTTTTGAGCTGCTTTTATTCATATTCTCCTTAGTTTTGGTTATGTTTCTTTCTAGGCTTGCAAGGCTTTAAATTTGGGATGCTGGCAGATATCCTTAGGAAATTTCAGTGGTATCTTAAGTATGCTTGAATCTCTTTCTTCTTCCTGTTATTTGTGACAGCTAGGGGTGCTATCAAGGATGGAAGTATTTTCAAATATTCCAAGTCTGAGATGAAAAAGTTCTGATGCCTGTGTTCAGACTTTTTCTGGGCCAAACCCCTTTAAGCTCAAAAAGAGTATCCTATACGAAGAGTTTTATATTTTCAGCACTTCTCCTTCCAGTACCACACAGCACCCAGTAATTCAAATTTTTCTTAAAAACAAAGAATGGGAAAGAAGAAAATGGCCCCATGTAGGAATTCCATTACAGTGTGAATGAAATTTGACCATAGTGTGCTGCTGATCCCAAAGGGCTCCTGGTGTTTCCAGTGTTTTCTCCTGGGTATCTCTCTCCTGGCTGCACAGCTCAGAATTGCAGCGGGAGGGCCAAATCCTGTGCTGCTAACCACCAAACTGCATGGGTGTAAGAAACGGAGAGGGAGTTACAGTCAAGCAAAGGAGTGAATTTCTATATGGATTTCTTCATTTCATTGACTATGCTTACAAGAAATGCAGTGCTGCCCATGCATCCTGTTGGCTGCAAATGCCAGTGTGAACCCAGACATCAGAAGCTCCTCGTACTTCCCAGCCCATTCCCTAAAAGCACCCCAAAAAGCCTACAAGGGCAATGCTCTGATTTTTCTCCCCCCAAAAGCCCAGGACTCACCTCCAGAGGGCACTGCACACTTGCTGTGCTGGTGGTCACCAGCGAGCGATGTGCTGGAGGGAGCTGTTCGATGGGTATTTTGTCGCAATTAGGGGACATCAAAATATTTAAGTAATATTTTGACTGTCACTTCGATTGCAAAGCAAGTGGGTTTAGATATAGCTTGTATGCCCTTCGAACTAAAAAAATCCTTGCGGCAGCTGTCTTCTGTTAACATGGGATTATTGTGCTCATAGAGTGCATGGGGAAAACGTATATAAGTAGCAAAGGATCTAAGTCAGTCACGAAAAAACATCATTTTATAGAAATTTTGGGTCTTCTTGCCTCTCTCCTAATTTTCAGCTGAACAGATGCTGTACAAGCAAATATTCATACAGTAAAAATAACACAAAAGCAGAATTCTAAGGAGTGGTACAACAGTGCTTGCAGACACTGTGATAAACCCTCTCCTACCATTACTGAGAGACACTCCTTGCCTTCCCTAACTAGTGTCCAGAGCAGACAGAAGCACAGGGCGAGGGAATCAAGGCGTGGAGAGGAAGAAGAGAAATCTGAGTGCTGGGGAAGGTGGATATGATTATAGTGTTAGAAAGGTGCTGCTCCTTAGTGTTGCTTATAAAGCTGCATAGGAAGCCCGTGACAGAGATGCTAATCTTATGGACTGACGAGTTTCAGGATGCTACTTCTGTTGTGAGTGCTACTGGGTTTTTTTGGCCTGCCCCAGTTTAAATGGCTGTAGAAGAGCACAGCAGGCTGAGGGACCACAGCAGCGGTGAGGCATGAAGTTTCCTGCTGCTCTGCTGCTGGCCGTGTTCCTCGGCACTTGCACGGCAGAAATCCTCTCTGGCTTCACGATCCCTTGGTGTTGCTCTCCTCCGCTTGGCTGAAACAAGCTGGGAGAATTTCCAGTCCAGCGCTGAATCATTGGCTTTTTACTGGAATTGCCCCACTCTGCATACTGGAGTATGCCCTCCCGGCTGCCAGCTGCCCATGCCCGTTGGTGAAAGAATTGGCAGGACGGGTTGGCCCTGTCTCAGGATGTGCCTCCCCCTCTGAGTGAATAGCTTGCCGGGGTGCCGGAGGCAGTTGTTGTGGCATTCTGCCTGCCGGATTTGCCACGCTGAAGCTGTATTAGCTGGAGATGCAGCCTTGTGCTTGTGCAGGTGTAGCTTCCAGCGTGCAGGCTGGTGCGGGTGCCCTTGTGCAAACACGGTGAGGCTGAGCTTGCAAGAGAGCTCTGAGGAAGTCCAACACCAGGAGCTAAAAGCTGTTTTAGCCATAAGCAGCCTTGCAATTTGTTCTAGGCTATCTTGTTGGTGGAAGGGGCAACAAGCAGTGTTCAGAGAGGCTTCCAGCTTGGGCAGAGAGCTCCTCTTGCCACTGGCTCCAAAATAACAACCTTGGGCAGGTCAGCTGAAGCAATAGACAGGAGAGCACATTGCAGCCAGCCAGGGCACACGGTGGAGAAGCAGCCAAGAGGTCTCAGATGGCATGGGCACTGGGGTGGTTGTGCATGGCTTTTTTTCAACTGGAATTTGAGTTCTGTGGAAAATGGGTGCTTCAGTAGTTGGCTTTGGTCTAATGGTTCAACAAAGAGTGAAGATACTGAAATTTTTGATGAATTTATCAGATGGTCCAAACTGTGTTCATTCTGAAAGCCAAAGCGGTTTGTTTCAGCTTGATTTGATCACATCTGCTGGATCAATCCTAGTGCCTCAGGCTTCCCTTCTAATTTGTGGCTGGATTAATCTCTGTGGTACGCAGCAGCAGTTCAGCTGGGGAAGATATCCCACAGCATCTTCTCAGATTAAATCCAAGCAGAGAATGCAGAGAAAGGAAAGGGTAGGGGTAAAAAGAAATGAAGAATGTGAGATATCACTTCTCCTACACAGTGAGATAGCTGAGGCAGACAGAGATTAATGAAAAATTGACCTAAACCCAAGTGTTTTCAAATGGGTCAGCTGAAGTGTTTCAATTGGGTCAACAAGACCTGGAACATTTTGGTTTTCTGATTAAAATAAAATAAAAATGACTGCCTTTTCCTTCAGAAAGCATTGGCAGAAAATTCCCAACCAGCTCTGTTGGTAGCACAGAAGAGAAGTTTCTCTGAGCTGGTAGCAAATTTCCATACCCAGCCCCTTGTCTTCTAGATAAGGTCCCTCTTTTGCCTTCGTAGTTAATTTGGCCTTCTCAGTGAAACCAATGGCTTGGGTGTTGAGGGAGGCAAATACAGTGGGATCTTGAGATGTTTTAGCAATCTGGAGTATTCTCCCCTGCCATCTGGACTACATCCTTTTTTTTTTCAGCTGAAAATACACATTTCCCCCACATCTGCAACAGCCCTGATTTTTGCATTCTGGTCCAGTTTTGTTGCCTCTAGCCTCAAGATCGTCTTTTGAATTAGGGGTCCCATCTGTTGTTACCCTGAGCAGCACAGAAATAGAAAATCCTGCAGGCAAATGGAGCGTTGCTTTGCAGGACCAGGCTGAGCTCTGCATCCAATTTAATGCTCAGTTTAAATTCTGTTGAATACACACCTTAGATCTTTGGGTTTTGGAGGGCAATGTGCCAAATAAATGGACATCTATATTTGACAATTTTCCATTTTCTTAAAAACGAAACACGCTACTAATGAGTAAGCCAGGGGGATGGGTGGGGAGCAGGTTTGCTGAGAGGCAAGGACAACTCTGAGCACGAGGTTGCCCATGCTTGTCAGGGCATCTTTTTCTTCTGGTGTTTGACATTTTGTACTCTTACTTGCAAAACTGGAACCCCAAGGAGGCTGTGTGTGTGGGCAGAGCTGTGTCCAGCCAGACACCGAGCTATCCTGTCTTATAAAACCCATCTGCAAACATTTGGCCTCTGGACAATTTCAAAGCTTCCTTGAATAAATGTATGTGTATGAAATACTGTGTAAACATTTCCTGAGCACAGTAAGTAGGAATGGTACAGCCTAGTGCCTATTTGATGGCACATTCTATGAAGGCATCTCACTTGTAAAACAGTAATACATCCATTAGCTCAAACATGTGACTCGGGGGTTAGGAAGAAGAAATTCATTAAAGTTCAAAATCCAAATCTTGATCTGAATGTTATAGCCTCCCCGTCTTCGGTAACAGCAGAAAAGAGTCTTCATGTGGCTACTGTCCACATCTTTTTTGTTTTACTACGCCCCAGTGGGATGTTCACAGCATCACTCTGCAGTTGAGTCCATTGCTAAATGGATGTGGACTGGGAAAGACAGCTGGCCAGACGGGGACACTAAAGGACTCATGATTGAGAAGCAATGGCTTTATCTTCCTTTTTGTCTGCCCAAGCCTATCTCCAGTTAAGAAGGTCTATTTCTTCCACATACCCAGATACCAAAACCTGCAAGAAGATCCTTTACCCAGTAGCACAGCAGTGTCACCGCTGAATAGTACAATATGCTTTGAGGATCCTGATTTTTCAAAATGAATACTGATAAAAGGTGGGTCTGGGTAGTGAAGTCCAAGTATAATTCTTGATCGAAGTCCTTCATAGTCACAGGCGTTCAAACCCTGGGCTTTGGTATATGCCACTGTAAGAGACAAGAGCTAGCTGCAAAGTTCAGGTCAGGAATCTGACTCTGAATTTCAATGAGTTGTAGGGATTGTCCAAGCAAACGGTGGTTACTGCGTGTGCTGCTGAATTCAAATTGAGAGTCATTCTTCAGGGAAGGAGAAAGCACCAGACAGCTTGTCACTCACTGCGTTTCTTTTGAATCAGAATAAAAATCTTCAAACTTTAAAAATAAAGCTGTGAAAAGCAGCTACATTTTATGTAGGCTTCGTACCCTGTAGAAATTCACAAGAAAGCAAAGGGCAAAATTTTATCCCTGGAATCTGAATCAGATTAATTTTCTGCATTTGACCTTGGCTCATATCTGAATGTAATTTTAGATGCAAAGTCCTCAAAGTCTACAAATTTGAATCTTCTGTCACCCTTTGATACTACCAGTGTGTGGTAGACTATTGCACCAATAGTATGAAAACTGTGAAAATAACTTATTTTGCTATTTTCATTACTGTTCATTGTGAACTTGGGTTTCATAAAACCATGGTGTCTCTGGCAGAAATGTGGCATACAAATGGTAAGAATGACCATTTATTGTATTCTCCTTCTTGGGTTCCCATCCATCCTTACTGGACTGTAAACAATTGAGAAGGTGAGGAAAACCTGGTCACCTACATGCTGGTTCAAGCTGCAGCATGAAATGCTGACCTTAATATTTCCAAGCTTGTATCCAGATTGCAGCAGGAGAAAGGATGATAGAGGCGAACGTGCATGTTTGACATACTTGATGTACTGGTGCAACCATGCAAACTTGATCACATCTGCTTGCTAACATTCGATTTCATTTTTCACTGCAGCTCAGAGACAAACACTGTGGCTGGCACTCTGTGATTTTATAACCAAGAAGAATGTTTGTAGGTACCAAGGAAGGGAGAACCAGATCTCTTTTTTTGGGTGTAAAAAATCCCTCTTTGCAATGGAGAGAGAGAGAGTTTTCCTTCCCTTTGTGTACAGCATGATCTAGTGTGGCTCTTGTCCTCTTCCACCGCACAAGGTGTGACTGGTGCCTGCAGGAAGGATGACAGAGGTGTTGGGTAGCTCTGTCACTTCTTTGCAATTCTCTATTCTTAAAGCATGGAAACAGGCCAGCTCTCTTGGCATGGCAGCACTGGGAAGGTCAGAGCATGTTGTATTGGAAAGAGACATCCTCCCTCCTGCACTGGCTAGTAGAAATCCCAGGGAGGATTTTAAGCAAGGGTTTATTTGAAAACAGATGAAAGCAAGCAAATTAATCAGCTAGCAAAAGGAAAATGATGTTCTGGAAGGCTTAAGCTGTCTGAATCATGAGCCAGACCTGCAGCCAGAGACAGTGGCAGGCTTGCCAGCATGAATACCCAAGAAAAATGTGGAGCAGGACACTCATGTCAGTGAACAAGACACTGCAGCAGCCTGCTGCTCAGGTCTTGTGTTTGCAGTCAATAGTGAGAGGGAGGCAAGATGAACATGCTGCAGTTGATGTTCTGCAAATGCTTCCTCGGCAGTTACCATCCACCTGAGAAAGAAGAAGAAACACAAAAAAGAAAGCCCTTTTCTTATTAACAGTGTTCCTCCTCACTGAACCCCTCAATTTATGGTGCTTCCAGAAAGAAATTGAAAATGATGCCCGTTTGGTGCTGCTGAGCGCCTCCAGTTTTAGTGTTGTGCTTTAGGGTGTGTGGTCATCCTAAGGGAGCTGCAGGGCTCTGCTCTGTGTCGGGGCACCAGCACGGCACCAGCAGGGTTGGTGCTATCTGGCTGGGAAGACCCTTACTTTACCACCGAGTTGTAAGGTTCAGGCTGCCTTTCCCCTCTGCTTAATTTTTGTACTGGTGATTTATGAGGGACAGTAAGTGCAGCCAAGACTGGGTAAATCGATCTGTTCACGTGGGAGGGAATACTGTAATATTCTGCCTTTTCTGGGAGAAAGAAACAAATTTCTCATCTCACAGCATGGCTGCTGAAAGGAGACTCTGTGCTGGAGTCTCCCTGTCTTGGGAGTGGGTGAATTAGGATAAGACATAGGAGATATGTCAACGAAGCCTTAGAAATATGAGTATGTATTCATTTCTCTGTTTTGGCTAACTGAAACATGTTAAATGGCTCCTCCCGTCAGCTGGGATAAACAAAGGCAAAATAAGAACGTGTATTTACAGTTTGTAATGAATTTTCTTAGACTCCATTTATTCCTGTTCTGAGTTTACTGCCTGTTAGTAGCCTCCTGGTAGGAAGGTCTGCTGGAAAGATACATTTGAACTTATTGTAGCAGGTGATCCACAAGAGATAAATTTTCAACTTGCAGTCCTGTGATTTTGCTGTGGAAGCGTAACACCAAAAGTCACACACAATTATTTAAACATTAAAAAACCCCACCCCATATGACATGGAGTTATCATTCCTAACACTGAGCTGCAGCAAATAATACTTTACCAAGGGTTTTTTTTTAACACAAACCATTTTAAATAACAAATGCCTTTGATAACGTTTCCAACTGTTTGTTATCAGGAAATATGCAAGCAGAGAGGAGGAGATTCAGTGATTAAATGACATATTTCACATTTTTCACCCACTGCAACTTGCATCCAGCTGCAGGCCTCAGTCTGGAGGCTGAGCTCCGTCGGCTGGATGGGGAGCTCCTTACCGATCCCTAACCTGGTGTCACTGATGGCTGTGGGGTCGTTGGTGGGAGCCACTGCTCTGTGGTGCCAGAGAGGTGCATCTTGTCCCCGAAGAACCTTGTTATTTTCCTTTACAAGAACAAATGACTTTGCTTTGCACAGGAATCCACTTCCCACTGATGGTGCCCAGCATCGTTTTTTCCAGTGAGGGGTTGGCCATGCCCTTGGAGGACCAGCAAATTGCAGTTCAAAGGTTCAGAAGCAGCCACTGGGCAGACAGCTGCTTCCCTTAAAAGGTTACCAGCATGTATGGCTCACTAACACACCGTCCTCCTGAGTACACCCTGAGAGAACATCCTCGCCCAAGCCTTTATTGGAGATCATTCTTCTCTATCCATCTATTAATAAGCAGGTGATGTCAGCCTGTTCCTCCTTTCTTCCTCCAGGCAAAATCTAGCCACAATGAGCAAATAATAGGTGAGATTTGGAGAGAGGATGCTGATGGTGTTGGAATGCAGGGTGAACCCAGGAACAGGCACTGCCACTGAGTCAGAAGATGACATCAACACTCCCGCTCCGCTGACAGGTTTGCTATCTGCAAAAAAAATGGGCTTAGGCCTGTGCTCCTATTGTGTTACAGTTAATGCTGGCATTCACTGGCAAGCAGCGGCCACTGTTAGTTAATCTGATCGAACGTCATTTAATGGGATGGATAACAGCAATGTAAATTCTAAAGGGGTGATGCCATGCTCTGGTCTGGAAATGAAAGTGGGCGCAGGTCACAGCGGGGAGTCACCCTCTCCCTTCACCGCTTATCTGGGTGTGTGTCCTGGTTGGGGCAGGGCAGGACTGCAGATGCTGTGGGTGTCCTTTCTGGAGCAGAAGCACCTTCTTGGCTGGGATTGAAATGTAAAACTGTCCTGCTGCCACTGTTCCTCTCCAGCTTTGCCTTTCCCTCAGACTTCAGGGAGGCTGTTCAAAGCATTGGGAGTAGGTGCAATGAAATGGTCTAAGGAGAAGACACACACTTGTGCGTCCTCTGTGCAGTGGCCCATCAGAGGGTTTGCAGGGTAGAGAGTACAGTCCTGTTGGGGATTCTTCCATGTGCCTGTGGGATTGGAAGTATGGCTGCTGGGTGAGAAGCCCTCTTCCATGGGGCTTCCAGGTCCCTCTGCAGCAGACAGCAACGTGCAGTGTAGCCCTTCCCTTCACTCCCACTCCCCCCTAACACAGGTTTTTATGTAGTCCTTGTCTACTGAGTCACAAGTACTGCACTTTTCTTGCAGTATAGTGATAGGAAATGAATATATTTCTGGTGAGCAGAAGCAGTGGCTTGTCCTTGAAGACCTAGGAGTGGGTACACCTCCTCTCGAAACTACAGTGGGGTGCATCTTCCTGAGCTATATGGAGAGTCCTTTTGCCTGATCTTGCTCACAAGTCTGTCTGATGGACCCCAGGTCCTTGTGACCTTACTTTGTTGTCTCCATTAGGTGTGTGGAATTAAATGGTGACCCCGTCCATGCTGCATGTTACTGTTTACCTGGGGACAGAGGGCGATCTCAGCAGCTGTGGGCTGACAAACTCTAAAGTACTCTGGCAGTCACATGCAACAGCTCACTACAGAAATGTTTCTAGCGAGTATTCTGGTGAAAACAGGCTTCGAGTTAGATTTTTCCATATCTGTGTCTGTAGTCCAAACCTTACACCCTCAGCTGATGATGAGTTTGAAACAGAGATAAGTATGAGGTTAAACTGCTTTCACGATACAAGGTGGGAGAAGAGTCGAAGATCAAGAACCAGAGATTATTGGGCTGTTAAGATTTTCCTGCTTTATTCATTCTTCCACTACTAATCGATATGTTGGCTTTATAATTGCAAGAGCCAAAGATGAAGTTTTACTCTGCTCCATCCAACAGTCTCCCACAAATCCCTGGTTGGGGTTGTTAGAATCTGCTATGTTCTGCATATTCCCAGAACAGAATAGAAAAGCCACAATAAGGCTTATATTCCTCTTCACTTATGGGAGGCAAATGGAATCTGAAACTGTCCATGAATCACTTATTACCATTTTTAAAAGACCTTTACAATTTACTTCCCCCACTCAGAAACACAAAACCAAGTTTCCCCAAAGTATTTTCCAGCATCTGCAGATCGAATAAAGGAAAGTACTAGATGATGCAGATATAATCTCTTGAACATTAAACAAAAATCAGCAAGGCAAAGTCCAGACTAGGAATCCAGTAGCTTTAATAGCTGGCATAAGTCAGAATATCTCTGAGGAGAATGCTACTTTAGAAGGCTGAGCAGGTATTATAATGCCCTCCTCCTTTGCCCCTTTTCTATCTTGCTTTGGCTGTTGCAGAAGAAGGTGTTTCAGTACCACTGTTCATTTTGCATCATGCATTGCAATAGTGCAACACCACTCTGTTTAGATTCACAGCAGGTCCGTGCTTGAATCCCAAAGAAGTCTGAAAACCATCCCTTGAAAACACATACACCAATACTGAGTTTTATATAACCCTCTTTTAGACACAAAATCTGAGGCTACCGCTCTTTCAAAAGAAGTGCTCTTTCTCTAGAAAAAAAAAAATTAAGGCAGCCTCTTCCAGACAATTATTTCCAGGCCACATAGCAGGAGTGAATGATGTGAAATAATATTTCAGTAGCAGCCCTGAGTAGAAGGGTTGCATAACCAGAAACTGTCCTGTGTCAAATCTGAATGCATGTTACTAAGAAGACAGGGCATTTTTACTCCCAGCTAACGTGGGTAGTGTGGGTTTTGTGTGGGTTACTCATGCAGTCCATTCCGTTGTGGCGTGACTATTTACTCTTTTATAGGTGGCTGCACCTGTAAGCCAGTAATTACCTTGTTTGTAACGTTAAGCCAATGACTCGAACAGCTTACTTCAAGTTAGGATACACGGATTTAGCTGGACTCTGCCACTGGCTTGGTATGTGAACCCAGATAATCCATTAATTTTCATGCAGCTCGTTATTCTACATTTAATTTAGAAATTGTGACACCAATCTTTATAAATCCCTTGGTCATCTTTGACTAAACTTTTGTGGTAGGAGGTCAATCCAAACACTTGTTGCAATAAGGAGTGTTTCTGTTACAGGGGCTCAGGAGTTCAAGGGAAAAGAATTAGTTTCAGTTACGTTATTGAGTCTGATAATTATGATCAAGCCTTGGTAGCTTCCAGTTTAGCAGCACATAATCTGTAGAAAGGTTCTCCTTGCCAGGTTTCCAATGAGTTTTATTTGGTATCATGACTGTGAGCAGCAAAAAAAGCAAGACAACTTTATGTCCCCATTTCTGTGTTTCCAGGATGATTTAAAAGAATCTGAGGGAGCGTCAAAATTGACATCTGCATGCACATTTTAGTTTCTTCTTCCTTTGCTGCTCAGTGATGGTTCTAGCGATGATGTTCAGTCAACTGCGGTGTTAGTTGATCGAGATCTGTATTGAAAGTCCATACTTGGAGCTCTAAAAGCCAATGGTGTACGACCAGTACTTAGGTTTAGTGGATCCACCAGTAATTAGACTAACCATGCTAAATGGCTAGGCCAAGTGGGGCAGAGACACCTAGCGTAAAGAGTATTTCAGTGTTCTTCATTTTTTATTGAAGTGCTCATAATGTCTTGCCAGATGCCTGGTGTAATATAAACAAAACATCCCTGTTCTGAGGAGCTTTGTTTAAGAACACCTAGGAAAGGATAGGAAGAAACATGTATGTGTTATTAAGTACATATTCTTAAATACAGATCAACTAAGTTCCCTGAAAGTCTGGCAAAGAGAGGTTTCCAGTGAGGTTTGAAAATGGGAGTGTTCCTACACTGTGGGGTGAGGTGTTGAGCTCAGAAGTGAGGAACAAGGCAGAGTCACATGAAACAACACATAGAGTCTCTTGGTGAAGAAGCCAACAAGTACAGATGTGATAACATTTGTGTTTTGAGAGCGAAGATTTACTACGAATACAGTATTATCTTGAGCTATAGTCTCAAAATCAGTGTCTGTGATGCTGAGGGGTTCAAACCATCTCTCCCTCTAGGCAAACCCATTCCTGTTTACTTGTGAGATGCCTTTTCTGTTGCACAGGCTAGTGCATGTGTTATATATGAAGATACTGCTTCAGTAGGTGGCCTGAAAAATGCTACCTTGGACAATTTGTGAAATGAAGAGATACGCAGAAAGCGAGCCCTGCTTTTGTCTTGTGCACGTGGAGTTGAACAAAAATGGCTTCCTCAACCAGCAGCACGGTAGCTTTCATCCCCCTGACATCTTCCATCGCTGAGCTGCTCTCTGCTTTGATCTGCTTTTTTTGTTTTCAAACAGCTTATTCTTTCATCAGGAAAGATCAGCTTCTCCTGTGGGCAGAACATCAGTAAACACACTAGAGAAAAATGGAAGAGATAATAACATGAATTTATCTTCCGAATAAGTTCCTGTTCCCAAAAACTAAGCAACATCTCTTTCTCCCCAATGAAATGTCATTCTCTAATAACCATTTCATAGTAACAAGGCACTGAACAAAAGAATCTTATTAGCTTTAGGGTGTCATACTTTCAGTCACTGTTCAAGGTGGAAGGATTTAGAGGATAAGGATCCTAGCTACTCCTTGTATTTTTAGCAGGAGCTAAACTGTTAAATGACAACATTTTAATATGTTTGTGGCTTATATTTCATTACAGTACAGTCAATTTGTCTGTTATGAACTGGAACAAAGCAGCTTGAAGTCTGTGCGATTCTTTCAATTAACTTTAAAAAGCTTTCTTCCAGGCCTTTAAGTCAAGGTCAGTATTGGAGTTATTCCTTTAATCTATTCTCTAGTGAGATAGATTAAGAAGAGGGCATTACCTCCCTTTCCAGACAGGAGGACCAAGGAAGTTGCAGCCCTGTTTGACAGTGGTCAGTTAGATCAGCCGTAGCTCTGGGACTACACCTCCTTCCATGGGTCTGCACCATCTCTTCGGACCCATAGTGTGGTGGCTGAATTCTCAAGGGTCCTGATAAAGCTGCAGGCTCCACCGAGTCATGAATGAGATCCCATTTTAATTAAAACATTGATATTATAAAATACACACAGCACAGTAACACATAATATTTAGGAAACTTTAGTCGGAATTACAGAAGAGTTTGTTATGCAGTATTTAAAAGCTGTGATATTTCACCCAGTTTGCTTCCAGTGTTGCTGGAGAGTCCCTTCTCCAAGAGCCCTTCCCTGGACCACATCCTACTTCTTGTGGCTATTTCCATAGCTGAGCTATGCAGCTATCTCACTGTGGAGCTTATCTTCTGTGCCATCAATGGGCGTATCATGAACACCTCACGTATATTGTGGGCTCCCTTGCTTCATGAGTAGCCTTGTTAAACTCAAGTAGATACTTGTGAAGTTGGTTATCCTGTGGATGGTAGCTGAGATGAAATTTCTGTCTCAAAATTCATCACTCCTGCTTACAGACAGTATCCTTCCTTTTAGCTTTTATTTATTATTCTTTTAGTAAATGTATTATAGTGGAAGGAATTATCATGACAGCTCTGGATAAAAGTGTCCTTGACATATAACCATTATCATTTCTTCTCCTTATCATATGGCAAAATGTATCTGGTTAATTTATGATTCAGGCCGTGTAAAGGACTTGCCCATATTCTATAGAAATGTTTGTGATTTTCCTCCTAGCTCTAGACATCTGTGAGCTGGCCAGTGTACCCATAAATAGTGGTCTCCAAGGGGATGTCCCAACTGGGGACAGCTGGGGTTCATTACCTCTAAATTCCCCTGCTGTATTTCTTCCCTCAGTATCACAGGTGTGATGGGAGCTGTGAAAACAGCCTGGAAATCAGCCCATCTTTCCTGCTTATTCTCTCATTTGGTAAACACGGAGACTGGGGTAGGGAGTTTTACTTGTAATATGCCCTGGCAGCGGGTAAGGCTTAAAGGCTTTTTTTAGTCTCCAAAAATGATGATTCTCTGATTATTCCCATGTGTACTCTTATCTATTAATGGATGACGCTTCTGCATACAATTCCAGCAAACCCAAGTCTTTCTTTGCAGGGAACACTCTGTTAATGTCTTTCTGCATGAGCTCCAAATACTTTGTTTTCATTATTTAGGCTCCTACTGACTATGGGGAAGATCAATAGCCAGTTGCTAGTGGCTGTGGTTGTTATCACTTCGTGGCAGGTGATATAGTAGTAGCCTGCACAGAGTATGTTCTCCTTCTACTTTAGACACGTAGTTTATCCATAAAACTAACAGTTGCTTCACGTTCAATTTGTCATCCTTGCCCTTGAAAATAGAAGCTGATTTTTGAATACACCACAGTGTGCAATATACTCCCTGTTCACTGCAGCAAAAGCTGATGAGTAACTGTGGGGTTAGAAGAGGAGAAAGACGTGGCTTCCAGTAAATAAGAGTGACTGGAGGCAGAAGCAGAGGTGGGTAGGTGGGTAATGAGGAATGCCAGATACAAGAACTGGATGTGTTGTCACTGAGTTTTCCTCTTTGGCACTACCAATTAAATCCCTGAGTTGGACACCATGGGGGTGAGAAGCTGTACTTTTCATTTCACACTAAAGTTTTCAGACTGTAGCGCTCTTCCTAGGAATCCTGTGTTTCACTTCACTTGCTGTACAGCTACACTGGAGGTCTACTGTCAGAGGCAATCATTGACCAGCCAGGTTTCAGAAATCACACTATCATTTATTGCAATGTGTTGAACATCTTCTTTTGGAAAATACTTTTCATTTAAGGTGTCTAACCTTCAGAATTGCCGATTCCTTTGGAAATTTTGGCTTTAGTGGTGTGAGTCGGGCACTGCCCCCCTCTCCGTTCTCTAGGGAAATGGGACTCTGTCATCTCACTTGGTGCAGCTTGTATCCATCTGGCACTGGAACCATCTAAATCCAGTTAAAGAAGGCACAAAAAGGAAAAAGCAAGGAAAGTTGATTTGCTGAAATTGTGCTACCTTTTGTTATCAGTCTGTGATCAATGCTGTGGTAATTGGTGACAACAGCTGAGGAAATGCTGGTTATTACAGGAGGTGAATGTCCCTATCTGTCATCTGAGTCCACCTTGCTTATCTTCAAATCAGAGCGTGGGGTCATTAAAGCAACGTAATACTATAGCATCGATGGAACAAGCAGTCTGCTAAGTTCTTGGATACCAGATGGTAAATGCAGCTTGAGTTGGCAAATTGTTGCTCTTCTTCCTGCCGTGCAAAGGCTTTTTATCTACAAGCATAATAAAAACAGAACAGAAAACCAAGGAGAAATTTCTTTAATCAAGCATGAGAGATTTGAAAGAAAATCATAACAGCAAGAAAAAAATTAAACAAAAGTACAAGAACAGATTCTGCTTCAGTGCTTTCTGATTTATTCCTCTTGCATGAGAGCTCTGAGGGCCAAAGCCTTCTGATTTTACTGTATAGAGAACCCTAATGACCTCAGTAGGACTTTATTAATAAAATAAGGTACCACTGAGCATAAGTCTGTCCATCTTTATCATAGTGGCTTCTTTTACAAATATTTCTGAAATTCTGCAATTTTCCTAGAATAATGGGAAGGGATGAGGGTTTTAAAAAAGGTAGTATCAATAAAAAAATAGCTGATGATCGGACCAGTCGTGTTGATGATTGGTCTATAAAAGTGAAACCTTTAAAATTTTGGAGTCGCCTCCAGATACAAGCTTTGTCACTCCAAACTAGACAATATGAGTCCTTGGCAGTATGCTTTAGAAGGCAGTCCTGTCCTGGTGGGGAATTCATCAGAGGGAAAGATAAATCTTTCCATCTCTAATTTAAAAAATCTAGGAATCCTTCTGGGGCCTCACAAAAATAAAGAAATTATAGTGCCTCTCCAGAGCACATAATGTGCCTTGAAATGCAATCATAAAAACCTCTGCAAATCTAAATCCCCAAAGCAATCAACATATTTTGGTGGAAATCTTGAGAGACTTAAGTTGCCTAGTCTTCACTATACAAACAAATAAATGCCACTTGTCCTGTAATTTTCATCATGGGATATAAATGTGTTCGGTTTTATATGTTCTCAGAGATGAGGGCTCCAATTTCTATGAGTCCAGCATTTCTTTTCAGTGGTATCACTCATGGCCGCATCCTGTAATGCATTTAGACATTGTGGGGAGCGCTTTAGTCCATGAACGATACCAGGGCATTCTCTAACTTGGTCACGTTCAGATCTAAATGCAGAATCTAATTTCTTTGATTTTCTTTTTTTCAGTAACAAATCTTCCCAACATATCAACACATTTCTTCCTGCATGAGTAGGGATATAGGTAAATGAAGTAATTAGTGGAAATGTTGATACAAATGAATCGGGAAGGGGAAGATGAATTGAACTGCCTTCTGCCTCTTGCGTTCTTGTAGCACACCCTGCACCCTGCCCTGAGACCCAAGACTTCGTGCCTGGAGACCACAGTAATGGTTGTAGAGGCCAGAAGCCCACCTACCTCCGTGTCTCTTCTTTGGCAACGGTGCCAAAGCAGATGCCTAAGGAAGAGTAAAGAAAAGGGCAAGCACCTAATGATACGTCTCCTACTCTCTAATGATTTGCAGGTCGGGGATTTCCTGAGCCAGAAAATGTATCATTGCCTTCGGAAAGTGGGCCATTTGCCCCAGACAAGTGGTTTGTGATGCGATTGTCCCATTCATTGAGCTGGCACCATTTAGAGAGCATTTTGATCAACCCAGATTCTTGCCTCAAACTAGAGTGCTCATTTGAGTCCTGATTATTTATCGTTGTTGTGAGTTTTCCTGTTTGTGGCCTTCTCATTTAATGAGTGCTGCAGATGGCTTATAAATTGAGATATATTTTAAACTAAGTATGAAGCTGGTTGTGTAACCTCAGCTGCCTTGGGATTTGTATTGGGGGAAAAAAAAAGAAAATAATTTCCCTGCAAGTACTCAACAGACAATCACTGCTCAGTGAATGAAGGCATGGATGTCATTTTACATCAGCTATACTTGCTTACATTCCTTGTGGCTGGAGGCAGAATTTAAGAAGCCATTGGATATGGCTGATAGAAGGAGGTAATAAAACAGCACGGAAGGAACAAAGAAATGCAAACTTAAACAGATAACAGCATCACTCTAAAATAGGCTCTTCCTAAGGTCTGTGTTTTTAGGGAAAAAGAATTGCTTACCTCCTGTATTGTATTTTCTGCTGCAAAGACAGAAAAAAAAAAAAGCGGAGTTGTAGCTTAATACTCAAAAATCAAAGGAAAGTTTACGCTGTGAGATTCTCAGGATGTGATTTACCAGTGCATTTTCCCTGCTGTGTAGCTACTTTCATGGCAGAGGGGACTTCAATGGGCAGAGGAAATATTTTTAAGAGCTGCTATGCAGCTCCTGACCTCCTTTGTAAAGACGCCTGGTTTGCTCTTCTGACTGCTGGTTCCTTGCTGGCATTCACTAGTGGCATTTGTGGTAAGACTTTTTACCGTCCACAAATGAGTAGAGGATCTGCATCATTCTGCCAAATGATGACCTGACTTCATGGGAGGTCATCACGCTGTGGTTGTATTGCATGGTGGGGGGGAGCGGGAACAATACCAGCAAGGTCAATGAGTTGCAGTCTGATGGAAAATGGGGCAGACCTTCTTCTCAGTGACCCAGCAGCTCCTGCAATTGCATTTCACTTGCTGACCTGGCTTTCCATCAACTGTTAAACAAGATCATGTTGTAATGCTGTAGCAGGCTTGGGCCTAAGTAGGAGAAGGCTGGGAGGAGGGCAGTTCTCAAAGCCGCTCCTCTGGTGTCACGGTCAGATGTGTTCTTGGCTGGGAATGTTTTCTTCTATAATTTTTCAAGAGGTCGGCTGTGATTCTGGGCAAACTCCCTGTGAACCGCCGTGCATCTTCTCCTGTCTGGGCAGAATGAGTTCTTTTGACCTTTGCTTTCTATAACAAAAACCCGGAATAATGTGTACTTTCAAAAAATCCTCAAAGGCTTTCAAGAAGAAAATTTGTCACTTACAGAAAGGCAGTCAGGGTTAGCACTATGTGTGTAGTGTCATTTAAGAAGCTGTAAGGTACTGCCTGGTTTCTAGCTGTCTCCCCAGAGGGGCGAAGACCTGTCATGGATCCTGTGCCGTGTCTCCTAGATGTGTGTGGAAGTCTCAGATGCTCCGGGACAGCCCGATGCAACTGAATCAGGGTGAGTGAAAATAGCCTTCAGCAACATCCACTTGTCCCGAGGTGGGACACGTACGTGCCCATGCTTTACACGTGGTGGAAGGCGGTCAGATCCAGCAGTGGTGAGTGCAGTGCGAGGACCAAGGCCGTGGGGAAGCACAAAGCTTCCCCTGCCCAGTTCTGTGGCCCAGTTGCAGGAAGCCTGCAGAAGCCTGGCAGAGGGCAGCCAGCAGCCCAGACCTAAATATGACACCAGTGAAAGTTTTACCTAAATAAGAACTGAACTAAAAAAGAAGTGTAAAGTCATTATGGCTTAGATCACTACAGCCTCATTCTTGAATATCCTCTGGCTGCCTTTTACTGTTTTGGCAGCACAAAGCTGCTGCAGCCGAGCACAAGCAGCTGTACTAGGTTACAAATGGGTTTATGTTTCTGGAAGAAGCAGAGTGCTGGTGAAGCAGTCTCATTCAGTGCTTTGTATTGATTTTCACCAATGCAAAGTGGGTGTAAACCACTACCTGATCGATCCTGTCCTCTTTCTTGCTGAGCAGAGGGGTAGCACCCCAGGGAGGTTGGGGGTTTAATGGAGCTGCTTTAATGAAGCTGCTCACAAAGAGTGTAAGTTGGCTCTCATCAGGCCTTTAGACTGACCTTCACTTTCTCTTTCACAAGGCATGTGCTGTGGAGGATGGTGGACCCCATATCCAAGGTGGCTTCTGACTGAGAGTACAGTTTACAAAAGCATTTCTGACTGGGTGACAAAACCCAGCCCCCTAAAACCCAACCAAATGCTGCCTGAGCAGAAATAGGCGTTACAGCATGGGCTGATTTGTTTGCACATGGAGACCACAATGCTGGTGGCAGCTGCTTTCTCATCCTGGGAACCAATTTAGCATCCCCTCCCCCACATGACTCAGACAATAAATTACGCTTTAATCTAAATCTTGTACATTATTCCTACTACAATAGCCGGGCAATTTCCCCATTCCTTTTTTCAGCATCTCCCTTGGATCCTCTTTATCAGCTATATTGTTTCATATTAAATGACTTATTGGGTTTACCAGGTAAGGCATTTATGCTCAGCATGAAAATGAGCAATACGCAGATAGTCTCCTTAACATTATTTCCCTGTGAACAAGCAAAGCAGGTAGCCTAAGATGCAGATTTACCTAAAGCAAAAAAAAATCCAAAGATGTTGTGAGGAAGTATCCTAACTGGAGGGGATCATTTCCCGAATATTCTGCACATTCTTCACTCATCAGCTTTCAGTCAGCCAAACATGCGTTTGAAGCCCCTGTGAAAAAACATGCCGGACAGAGGGGACAAGGAAAGACAGGGAGAGAATTTTTGTCACCCACCGAGTTGCGCCCACAGCCTAACTGTGGTACAAGCCTCTGCTGCAGTAAGATTATTTATGTACAGGAGCATGTCTTCATCAGGGGATCTTGCAGCTCTTGAATATCTTCTAGTATGCTGATCAAAGGATGCTACAGATCATGGAGCAGAAGGGTTGCCTTGAAGTCACTGAACTAAGTTAGACAAAACAAGAACTTGAATAGCATATTTCTGCAATTCCAGTGAATTTTCTAAATTTTGAGCTATTCATTGCTCTAGTGAGTCTGAAGAAAATTCCAGTTTGCACCAGAGTCCATCAAAGCAGGTCTGTACATTCATGCAGAAAGTTTATATGAACAATAAACATTGCAATGAAAAACAGTGAAGGCAGAAAATTCTCGGTAAGCACCTGTGAAAGTGGTAGCTTCTGCCAAATCCCGGCGATCTGAGGAGAAGCAGATGCTTTGATTCTCCACCAGGAGGCTATGAAATGAAATTTTGACTTGAGTCTGGCTGCCATTTGTCCGTGTTCACCTTAGCTGTTGTTGTACATTGTATGATGGTGATGCTCTTGGGGCATCCAGAACACCAGAGTCTCTCTCACAGGAGGCTCTGAAATGACTCAATTACAGTTAATGGGAAACCTATACTATTAGGAATGTTGAAATGTTTAGTTTGGATCAGAAACTGTAGAAATCTTTGTTCAGCATGCTGCATTCATTCACATTTCCATTTCCTGGTGGTTTTTTCCTATTGTTGGCATTTGCATTTAATACGATCATGAAGTTTCAAAGCTTGAATAAAGTGAGGTGAAAACAAATAAACAGAAATAAGAGCTGTTCACTGCCTGTCTTGGATCACTGGCTGGTAGGAGGTGCCACAGGACACAGTAGGTCACCTGTGTGTGACCACAGCAAGTGAAATGGGCATGGCACGGCAGCAGCACTGACCAAGTAGTGCAAGTAGTGAAGTGGCCTTGTCAATGTGAGCAATTCAGATTATTCCTGGATAGTTTATTGTCTTTTCGGCATTAATTTTAACCGAGGTAGACAAGAACACATATTTGTTCATAGTGCTTTTCATACTGCTGTGAATGATTCTCACTTTCAACTTGAGAGACAGATGTTGATTTACATGGCCACTGTATCACTGAGAGTTTTTCATAGCGCTTTCCAGGAAAATTTCATATTTGTGTTGCAAGAGAAAGAGCAGAGACTTGACTGAGGCCTGTAAGGGTGAAAGTTAGAAATAAGAAGCCATAGGGGTTTTTTTCCCTTTCCTTTTTTATGAATTCCTACACATTTATGTTGTTGTATGGGCTTCAGTAGAGATAGTCTTAATAAGCAGTTCCCGAAAGGAGGGTGACACTTATCATGCCTAATTTCTCCATGAAGCTGTTGTTTCCCCTTCCTTTCTCTAACTCTGGGTCATCTTCAGCTCTCCCAGGGCTCTTCATGGGTCACCAACAAATCCTTCCCTCTGGGGTCTCCCTCCCTTCACCCCATCCTACATTTGAGTCTCTTTTCTCTGACGCACTCCCAGGTGACTCATTGCTGACTTGCAGTTTCTCTGGTCGAGCTCCCCGGATGGGTGTCCGTTCCTCCCGCCGTCCCTCCGGGCAGGTTTGCGGATGGCCCTGAGCTGCGGTGGGAGTCAGCCTGCTCTGGGATGGGAGAGCCCACGTTAGCAGCCACCTCCCAATTGCAGCCTGTCAGTGCCCCATCAGGCAATGTGTGTGAGTAGGAGGGACTTCTGAGATGGATTGATTTATGTCCTGTGTTTTTAAATCAATTTGAATCCAGCTAGAGATTCTATACTGCAATTACCCTCTTCCTCCTTGCTGCTTATATAGCACACCTGCTTTTTATATTAAATTGCAAACTCTTGAGGGAGGCAAGTTCTTTTTTTAACTCGCTGTGTAGTGCCTAGTACATCTGGGGTTCTTTCATGGGGAATTTGTCTGCTACTGCAATTTAATGATTAAATAACAACGAAAGGAATCTCTGGGGCTAATGCATCTGCCTAAAATCTGGATTTTCACTTGGAATAATATTGCTTCGTGCCTAAACCCAGGCTTTGCTGTGCTTGTGCAATACCATTTCATGACAAGAAAACTGCACTGCAGCAAGCTAAGGAATATTGATTACTCCAGAAATTTGAAGAAAAGCAGCAAAATTAGAAAAAATAGAATTCTTTTGTTTATTCCCAGCATTGAATGCAAAATGCTGAGTAAACAGTCTGGGGGAGCTCTGGAAACAGAAGTCAAAATGCATGGTGCCCAGGGCTGTCCATATTAGTATCTGATGAGAACAGCACTGGGTCTAGAGAAGATACTTGGGGTTTTCTGCCTGACGATCTGAACGGACAGCGGTTGGTTGTCTTTTACAGCTGTCTGAGGCAAAAAGCGGGTTGTCACCCAGTTTCATAGTTACAGTGCTGAACATTGCTCCCTAGCGTGGACACAGGCCTGGTCCTGTTCCTCCAGAGGTGGAAAGCTTGGGCACAGTTTTGTGGAGCACAGAGCTCTCAGCTTGCTTTGCCTGCGACCGGCTGGTTAACGCTTTGCAGCCTTTATTGCCGCAACAGCTTTTTTGTCTCTTAGTTCAGAAGCAAGTTATATACTTTATTTCAAGTAGTGAAAAATTCATGAACTTCATGGTAGTTACATGTGTAAATTCGTTGTTTTTTTCTTTCTAAGTGTGAGATAATACCCAGTTTCTGGCTAAATTTTATCTTCTCCCCTTCTGCTTCTCTTTCTCCATCTCTTGGGGGTTAAGAAAAGTGGCAAGACCTGAAAACAACTCAGCTTCAGTTTCTTGTTCTAAATGGGTGAGGTCCATGGCATATACTTGTGTGCTTCTCTCCCAGCTGCCTCAGTACGAACACACCAATGACCAGACTTCTGCAGGACTGCGCTGCAGTGGCAACGTCTCCAGTGTTGGACATGGAGAAAGGCAGTAGTTTGCTAGGGGTTCCATGTCTGTTTTTCAAGTGCTTTCCTCTGTACCTGAGTAATGCTAGTTGAAGAATGGGCCATTAAGAAGAGGAGGATAGCAAGGAAACCCTCTTAAGGATGATACTGGGGAAGTATCAGACCTGCACCACCCACACTGTACGCATGTACACTATTTACAAAACAGATATCACACGACCTGGAGAACAGAAGGACCAATTTGTTTATAGAGGCTGCATCATTTAATACATGCCACTGGAAAACTCACCTGAAATGGAGACAAAAGTTCATTCATATCTGTTGTAACTACCTTCAGGAAGAGTGGCTTTGCTTCTCTCTGAGAAGATGATATGTCCGCAGTGAGCAAGCGTCAGGGCTGTCACCCGTAAACTCCTCAGAGCCCATAGCAGGCTTCGACAGTATTTAATTTATTGGTCACTCTCTCTTTAGCAGCTGAAGGGAGGAAGATATCAGGCATTTCCCAGTTTCACAGTTCATGGGTTGAACTTGTTTCCAAGGTAAATATTGGACAGCTTCTAGCTCTTCGTATCTTCCCATCTCTCTCCCTGTGTCTTTCTTGAACTCCACAATAGTAAATCAGCTGGGGGGGGAGGTGTTGTGAACTCCTTCACTTCCCAAGTCATGGGGCTTGGATGGGATCAGGTGCCTTGTGTGGATGAAGTTACTTTCAGTCCTAGATGCTTTCAGTACATTCCCACATTGGCCTTGTCCTATAAAATAGTCTTCAAGTTGCTCAGGGTACGTGATTTTGGGAGGTGAATTAATGGAATCTGGGGATTGTTTTCCAACCTCTGCTGTGTTGTGAGTTTGAAGAGTCACTTTCTTCTTTCCACATTTTTCTTCTCTGAGTATTTCAGTGTCATCAGTAACACAGCTGTGCTAGCTTGTAATAATTCTAGATGTGGTGTTTTCAGAGTGGTTCTGTTGATTTCCTCAGTTCCCTGGCTCAACACCTTTGAGGGAGCATTGATGAAACTTTTTCCCACCATTTGGGCATAAAAGGTCCAGCTCAAATGGGATCTGGAGATAGCCATGAAGTAATGGTCCATGTATTCTGTCTTGGTCTCTGAGGGCTTGGCTGTCTTCTAAGGCATTATCAACTTCAGCTGAGGTGAAACAGAACAATATAGTGGAGGACTTCTATGTCTTTCTTTCTCCGATGATGCAAATTGTACTGGAGGTAAAGTGTGGAGCAGACACGTCAGATAACGTGTAGTAATGGGGTTAAGAAAGGAAATTCATGTGGGCAGCAGCACGCGCCCTCGGGAGCACTGCTGCACCGGGCATTGGCGCACCCTTGCTTTCACTTGTCCTGCTGGAACAAGGAAAACAAGGCACTCCAGTAAATGAAGGTGACAATGTTTGCGAATAAAAGCTTCCAAGCAGTCCAGAAAAAGCACATCAGCAACAGTTGCTCTGAATGAATAATGTGGTCTGAATTTTGTGATTTTATGAAATGATTAAGTGACTTTGTACTTTGTTCTCTTTCACTGAAATGAAACAATACATTTTCATTCCAGTCTTTTGTCTTTTAAATGTATATTTTTTAATACTCTGAGTTGAGATAAATTTCCTTTGATTCCACAGAACAGATGATAAGAGAGAGAATTAAAAAAATCCAAAGCCTTGTCATTAAAAGACTCAGGTGAATTAAACAAGAAATAAGGCTTAAATCAGCTGAATCAAATTACCTCTTGGTTGTGAAATTACCTCTGAGTTGTGAATCAGAGGATTTGGCTCCTGTTTCTCATGAACATTTATTTGTGGTTTTCAGCCCTAATAAGTTACTTTGCACTTGCTAATACTGCAGTTTCACCTGAGTTTTGCAGATGAGCTCCTCTTCTTGTGAGGCAGGTACATAGGCCCTTCAGTTTACTGATGATTAAGCCAAGGCACAGAGTAGCTGAAGGTCACACGGAGGGTGAGACAGGGCAAATCCACTAAGCAAACGTAGGAGTCGGTGCCTTGTCTAACCTATAGCAGCTTGACAAGCAAGTGAGCTCATTTCCATGGGGTCCTAAGCGTGGCTTGTAGATCAGCTCGGTAGGTTTGTGTAATTTTTGAAAAGACTTGTCAGTAGATTTGGGTATAGTATGAGCACATTGCTGGATTTTAACCCATTTCTTGATTCCAGCTAGGCTTCAGGCTTCAAAAGCAGCATCCAAAGCGACAGGATGTGTTTTTATTTGCCTTAAAAAGAGCAGCCAGCATGACATCATCCCCTTCAATTAGGCAGGCACTGATCTCTGCTGTGGAGGGGGAGGGAATCCGCTGCCCCCAAATCTATTGCTCTAGAGCAGTCTGTGTGGATGTGAATAACATAAGTGATCAAAAGGGAAAGATCTGCAGTAGGAACCTAATAGTGGGGGTGCAGAAGGGAAGTCCCTTGCTTTGGCTATGCGGGGAAGAAAGCAGGGAAAGCTGCAGGAGTCATGAGAAACCACAGCGTGAAATACTCACAGGGAACAAATGATGGGTAGCTTTAACAACCATTTTAGCAGGGTCAGAGAAGAATAAAAGGACTTATTGAGTTCAGTTGCTGAGACAGAGTTCACGCAGTGCTCATTTGGCTGGCAGAATGGAAAATGGCAGCAATCCTGGGAGTTAAAGAACAACCCTTGGGCTGCAGACACATGATAATGTGCCAATGAAGAATACAGTGAATTAGGGACGGCAGAACAGAAGCAGCTCTACTTTGGTGTCATGTTTTGCCTTGTTCTTAATTCTGAATGTTCTAGTTGCTTTTGGAAACATCTGAAATTTGCTATAAAAATGTGGTAGTTCCCTCCTCATGGCCAAGTCATGCTTCTGTGGGAGCTGCCATACCTCTGTTGCATGAAAGCATCTTGAAGGATAGTTACAAGATACAGAGGGAGATTGAGGTTCCATTCATATGAGAGTAGTTATTTCCAAGGCTACTGAAATATCTTCAAAGCAAGAAGCTATTTCAGTTCAAAGAGTTATCCAACATTTGCTTATTTGTGCCACTGTTCATTCATTAAGCGAGTGCCATCATGGTTTTTATTTAGGGCAGGAAATATTCTGGCATCACAGGGCCTGTGCAACAATAGTGCCCTGTCTTACTGCCTGCTATGTTTTTTCTTAAACTCTTCTTCACATAACATTGCTCGTGGCTGCAAATACGGGAGGAGCCATAGATTTGAGATCTTTTTTCTGTAGTGAACACCAGATTATCATGGCCATCCAGGGGCTCAAAGAAGATTGCCAGAAATCCATGCAACTTTCCAGTAAGCTTCTCATTGTAGATGGTTGTAGCACGACCCCACTTGGCTTACACACCATGGTCCTCTTAACCCGGAGGCTGTCTCGCTGAGCTTCACTCAAGGAACCTGGACTGGAGGTGAGTCAGGGATGTGGAGCTGGAGCTGCATCATGGCAGTGTGTGGGAGCCCTGCCCTCTTCTGTTTGTGGCAAATGAACTTGGGATGGAGGCTCATCAGTAAGCACATATGTAGATGATAAATGATTGCTGGGGTGTATGAAGGCAGCCTGACTTCTCTTTGGGAGGCTTTACTCTGCCTCCTCGTGAACATATTCAGTGCAAGTAAATTATACTACCGTAGTGTGTTTAGACTTGTTAGATCTGTCTGGACCTAAATCTAGCCAGCGCTAGCCCAGTCCCCTTTCTGGGGAGCTGTACTTCTGCCATGTTTGTGGCCATGCTCTGGAAGAGGCCATGGGCTGTGTGTGTGTGAAAACTTCACAGCATCTTGGCAAGAACAGTTTACAGGGGAACTTACTTAATAAGCACCCCAAAAGCTGGTCTGTTTGGGTAAAACCTGATTCTCTAGTGACAATAATTCTACCCTGAATATGATAGGATGTTTTCCTATCCCCTGCTATGAACTGACCCTGCTTTCAGCTGTGTGGAAAATGTGTCAACAAGGGCAGATGTTTGAATCTTGCTTCAGCTCCAGTGTCTTTAAAAAAGCGAAAATACCCAAATCTTAGTTACCTGAAGCCCCTGGGTTGGACCCATTTGAACTCCGTTCAGAATGAAAGCCTGAGATACTGGGAAAACTGCCCAGAGCCTTCCAGGCAAGAAGAGAAGAGGGCTGAAGAATAACAGGGTAACGTACATGTAAAGGCACATTTGTATCCATGTTAGAGCAGAGGCTAAAGAAAGATCTCCAGTTACTTAAGCCAGTGATTATCAGCAGATGTCAGGTACCTCAAATATCTCTGGATAATCAAGGCTGTGTTTTGCTGTTATACCCAAGACAGGGAAATGGAGGCACTGAGGAGGCTGCTGTAGACAAAATAATTACCTTCCAGAGTTCAGGGAAGACGTGGCTTGACAGTCCTTAGTTTTACCTGCTGGCACACATGTGTGGTATTGAATTATTGCATGTGGTAAGTGTGAGCTGTGTTCAGGCAAATTCTCAGCAACCTTCCAAATGCAGGTTCATACAGATAGGTGTATACAGCATAATTTCCAACCAGGTCCTAGGACTTAGTAGCTAGGCACCTCTCGCTTCACCTGGCCTCTAAAAGAAGACCTGTGAGTCAGGTGTCTTGGCCTTTTTTTTTTTTTTTTTTTTTTGTAAAAAGCAACTGTAGCAAACAGGCTGCCTTTCATCATTCACAAGTCAGATTATATCCTCCTTGTAGCATGGTGGGGCATTATAGCAAAGTCAATGAGGGCTTTCGTTGCTAACAATGAAACCAACCAAAGTTTGTCACCAGCTTTAATAAGAGCATCATAAGGTCAGTGTTGGAGGCATAATCCAAGCCTCCATGGGATCTGGCATATCATACTGAAGTTTTATAGCATCTGCTAACCTTAATTGATTTGCACACAGGACAACAGATTGACTGGGATGTTCTGAGATGCCATGTTGTCAAGCCCCACCAGTTTTCTGGACATTGCACTAGAAATGTCTTTTCTTGTTTGCACGTCTTTCATCATGAAAGACCAAGCTGTGTAGAAACACGCCAGCCAAGTTCAAGCTGTGATTTCTTCTGCCAGGCTAGTGCCCAGCAGTTCTATTAATTATGTCTATTCTGGCTAGGGAAAAAAGGGCCAAACAAATGAACTTAAACAGCGCATGGGGAGGGAGTAATTGTACAACCATTTCTTTAGTTCAGAGCCATCCAGCTCCCTGACTTTTGTTGTGTGTTAGCAGATGTGGTTTTGTGAAACATCTGGTTACTGAACAGAGGCAAGATACTTTAAAAAGTGTTTTAACAGCTTTTCCCCACAAGACATAGAGTTCTGCAGCAAACACAATTCCATATAAAATGGCTTATGTGGCAGATGGAAAGACTGAGGTGAAAAAGGGCGTCTGTGGTGCTCTTCCATGAGTGGCAGGCTTTCTGGGACCTGTGGTCACCCAGGTCTGGCAGATTTTGTTCTCCACATCACCTTGAAAGGACCACCTCAATTCCCTTCCCTTTCCCAGCAGTGATCTTGCCTTCTAATTGTGCTTAGCTGCCTGTTAGATGAGAGCATGTAGCACCCAAATGCAATGCTGAGAAAGTCAATGGTGTTGTATGGCCACCGTATTTACTATAAGCAATCCTGTTGGTGAGAAAGAGAGGCTTTAACAGTAGTTTTACTGAATGAATTTTTTCAAAGTCATGAAGAGATCTTGAAAGGATTACAAACTGCATTTATAATACTGGGAACTGCCACTTTTTGGTCTAGGAATACCATCAGAAGTCTTGTAGGGTTTTGGTAAGATGCAGCTGTTCTATAGAGTTCCAACAATATCAGCCCTAGCCAAGTCCAGAAGAAAATCACCAGCCAAACCACTTGGTAGATGAAATGTCAGGTAAGATTCAAATTTACCAGAGTTTCAGGTTCAATTTTTTGTTAGGCTTACAGCAAAGGGCTGCAAAGCTCAGAATGAGTTACAGCATCGTGGAGTGCATGGCCTCATCCATCCATGGAATTAAAAGCATTTTATGAAAGCTAATTGCTGCCATTCCAATTACAAATGAAGAAGTGGAGGCATTAAGAAACTTGCCAAGGGTAACAAAACTAGCCACTGGGAAGAGCTGGAAACGGGGCCTGGAACCCAGGAGCTGGGCGTTACTCAATATCCTGGGCCATGTTACCTCCCACCAGTTCAGAGGTGAAATCCTAGCCCCTCTGAAGCCGTGGAGGTTTGACAGCTGACTTCAGTGAAGCCAAAATACAATCCCATGGGATTCTTCTGCCTTTGTTCAAATTATCCAAACTTCTCGAGACAGTCAATCTGTCTGGACTCTTTAAATGTCACAGAGGCTTTGCTCCTTCCTCTGTGCTGGGGTGTATTTCTTTCAGAAGAAATCACAGGCTGGGCAGAGCGGTGCACTCCACCTCAGCTGTGCCCGCTCCACAGTCTAGACAGGAGCTGATTAACTGCATTACATACATTGCACAAAAACCCCCATATTAAACTTATGTAAATGTGTATATTTTTAAATGCATTAATTGCTTGATTTGTCTTCTTGTGATTTTTTTTTTTAAATATGAAACAAAACAAAGTAGGAATGAAATTAAGGAAAGTTTCCATTGCTATATTGTGTCAATCAATGAGTATTACAGCAGATATGAATACCGAGGAAGTAAATACACAACCATGACTGGGGATGCAAATAAACTTCTATTAACTGGGGGTTGGACTAGATGACCTCTAGGGGTCCCTTCCAATCCCAAACATTCTATGATTCTATGGTTCTATGATTCTAGGAACTGAAGCTCTAAAGATCAATGCAGCCTGTATTTCTTGGACCATGTTCTGCTTGCTTTATTCCTTGAGGATTATAACTGAAAGTATCAAAAGCAATGAAGATCTGGAAGCAACTATCTACTCATTTGTTTATTCACTGTAGGAATATGTTTGCATTAGGAACCCATCCAAAAGCAACTTCTTCTATTAAAAGGGAATGGGTCACAGCAGGACACTTAGAAATGGATTTCTTCAGTAGCAGGCTGCAAACACCCATTATTTCCAGTTATTTTTTAAATGAATGAGATTTTTACTTTCTTGTGTATTACTTAAATAACACAAAAGCAAAAGAAGTCTTAAATATTGTGGAAAAATCACAGACATGAACAGATACATTTTCATTAAATTTAAATATTAAGTGCTGTTAGACAGAGTTCCAAGTGAGCGCAGAAACTAAACAAGCTGCCTCCTGTATTTAAAGAGCAATGAGAAAGCAAGTTAGTCAAATAAGACAAAAGTAATGCTTTGTACTTCCATGGCTCAAAGGGAAGAATGACCTTTCCAAGACTGTACAGAGCTGAAAGCCACCACCCTCATTCATCGTGAATCACAACTTGCTCTTAAATCCATGCTTTTGAGCTTGGCGGAACTGTTCATGAAGTTACATGTCCAGAACTTTGTGGGGGAGTGGGAGATGGTTCTCAACAAGACCATCCCTGAAGGGCATTTGGAATTCAGCTTTTGTGACTAGTTGAACACAGCCACGGCCTATGGAAAGGAAACAGGAACTGAGATGAGGTTTAAGTTGCCCGATGTGCAAGCTTGCCAGGGTTTTACTCATGTTGCTTTTTATTTCTTCCAGGTTAAAGCCAGCACATGGACAATCTGCATGAGCTGGCTGGTGGGAAGTACTGCGTAAAGTCATGATAAATTGATTGCGGGTTGGAGTCTGAAGGACTGGGGATTGGGTACAGCAACAGAGCAGGATCAGGATTTTGCTGTCTCTCTTCGAGACAGTTTTCCCTTTAAAGGTCATTTTGGCAAATTTATATTATGTATAATAGAGGTTTTTCATCCTGCAGAACTGAAAACGAATGTGCTAATCTGGAAGGTAATTCACAGTCTTTCAAGAGGATGCTTAAATCACGCAGTTGTTTTCTAAGTGGGGCTGTGCTCTGATACTTCCCATGTTGCTCAAAAATTCTTCAGAGACGATGTCATTCTCTGTTACATTCTCTGCACGTAGAGATTGATAGAAGCAGAAAAACAATGAGAGAAGGGCATTAGGAAAGTTGCGGATTTAGATTCTGTTTTAACTGTTGTTAGGAGGTTGTGTCAGGTCTTGTTTCCATATTCAACACCAGCTTGCTTAAACAGAGTGAAATCTGCAGTTCCTCAAGTATTATACATACTCATCTCTTATTTGCTCTTTGGGAAAGATGTGGAATTCTTATATGAATAACAGATAAGTGAGACCATATGTGGTATAATAGGTTGTATTCCTATTATGTTGCTCTTGGCACCTCTCATATCCTCTGAGTAAGTATAAAACTGTGTCTCCCTCTTCCCCCTCCTCACAAGAGCATAGACTCAGTTCTGCATTTGCCATTGTGCTGACTTTTATGTACCAAAAAAATCCAGTTCCAAGCCTATCCTCAAGAGTGTGTGTGTACCTCTTAAAAAGTGATTCATTTTAACATGGCTCACTAGGGTGTTTAGAGAAAGAGACATGTCATGGTGTCCAGCCCTTTTGCTTGTTGGAAAGGCTAGGCATAAAATGCATTTGAGAAAGAGAAATGTGAGTGCATAAATCCAAATCTCTGTATATTTTTAACAACCTGCATTTTGAAGGAGTGTTAAGCTAGTGGGATGGTTTTGGAGATGTTCAAGACCAGGTTGGACAGGGCTCTGAGCAACCTGATCTGGTTAGCGGTGTCCCTGCTCACTGCAACGGGCTTGGACTAGATGACCTCTAGGGGTCCCTTCCAACTCAAAACATTCTATGATTCTATGATTTGTCTGAAATGATGCAGAGGGTTCCAGTTTAATTGGTGAAAGTTCAGTACATTCAAGAAGAAGTTAACAGTAATACAAATAATAAAGTACAAATTCACATGGGAGCAGAGGCATGAAACTGATGCACTGCATTGCAGGTAAAATCTTAAAGAAACTTGCATGTAACCAGAACTGGGAGTCGACTTTGAGGGCCACGACTGGGAAGTAATGTGTTGTTTTCCATCTTTCTCAATGAATCAAACAACGGTATCTTCTAATGGAACTTGGAAGAACTGAAACAGCCAAGCCCCAGGATGTAGGGTGCTGTCTTAGGAATTGTATCTAATCCACAGCCACTGAAAAATGTTATGATCTTCAGAAGACCTTACTGAAATTACATTTGTTCTCCAAACACATAATTTTTACTGGGAAGGAGGAGGTGGGGTGGGGTGGAAAGGAAGGGGGGAAATCTGGTTTCCATTGGAAATATTTTTAAATGGAAATTTCCAACCACTTCTATAGTTAATGAGGAAATAGAACATTTTTTTTTTGCAAAGATTTCATTGGGAAACAATTTCCGTTTTTCATCAAAAAGCTTTCCAGCCCAATTTTGCCAAGCAGCTTTAGTCGTCTCACATAGCGGCTGCTTGGAAGCTGATGGCACAGATGGGAAAGAGCACAAATCTGCCAGCCTCAAGAGCATAAGTGTCCTGTAATGGGGGAGTTTCCCCAAATGCGGGGCAGTAGGGGATTAAGTGATATTCAGAGCAGTTCTGATTACACTCATCGGAGGGCAGTGGTGCACACACTGAGTGACCTATCCTGTGCTCTATCAAAGGGTTGCACAACTTATTGTACATGGCAGAAAGATCGTTTCATGCACCAGTGAAATGCAGTCTATTGTGGGTTGGAAAATAGCAATGGCTGGACCTCAAAAAAGGCTTACATTCAGTTTGGGATACCATAGAAAAGTCAACATTTGCTAACAGTTACCGGCCTGTTGGTGTCTGAGACACCACATTTTCCATTTATACTCAGAGCAGGAAGTAACTGTGGTCTTTTCATATACCACTGTGGTAATTTTTCTGGCAAATGTTCACTTTTTTAATGATGACCACTATATTTTCCATTGTATGTGCTAGCGCTCTGTTTACAGCTTTAAGGCAGTTGCGATGCTCCATGCTAATCATTCATCCATATGGATATACATGTAACGTATACTTCTTCAAACACTTGGGAGAATACTCACACAGAAAATACACAGAGGGATAAGAGAAAAACCACCCCTCCCAGTCCTCCTGCAGTCCTTGACTATACATCTTCCATCTTCTAAGTTTGCTGATACGTACTTTGTTCTAAATTATACTCATGGCTTGGACAAGGTCAGGCCAAGTCAAGATAAAACCAGCTGATAGCCATTCCCTTCCTTGCAGGACAGCTCTTTCTTCCTTGAAAGGAGCCTGTCTGTGCTGTTCAGTGGTTTTGAGGTCTTCTGCATCCACAGATGAAACCTTGGCTTCAGCCAGCGGAGCTGAGATTCAGACATCGCGGCAGAGTGGTGCTGCAGGCCACTGCTGCCGGCCGAGTCACTGTGCCAAAAGGGCACAGCTCTGCCCGTTCGATCACTTACAAGGGGTTTTTATGTCAAAGCCTTGTGTACAGCCACAAGCCAAGGCCACTTATTTGACCTTGGGCATCTTGGTTTTGACATAATTTGTAAGCACTTTTAGAAGCACAGTGAATCGGATCAGGGAGGATTTAGCTATAGCTATTTTCATTTTTGCCTGCTACAAATGCTGCGATCCATCAGCTCAGCTGGGGCAAAGGACCCTGCTGCCAACTCACAGGTGTTTCTGTTGCTCAGCAGAGTACAACCGTGTTTCCTTTCTTGTAAATGAATTAAGGCCAGATTTTACCAGTCCTCTGGCAAGGAAGGAAACAGAAATTTTTCCCCTCTTAGGGGTGGAAGGGATCTTAAACTGGAGGCTATGTTCTGTCCATGTGACTGCTACATTGATGTGGGTTTTAGGGGAGAAGTGTTCGCAGAGAAACTCGAACTCCTGCCTGGAGGGAGAGCCTTTCTTCCTGTGTGAGAGCAAACTCCATCGGTGATGCTCCTTAACACAGACACAGTGAGGGCTTTAACCGCTTTGCCCAGTGGAGAAGTATTCCCAGTAAAACCACCAGTACTGCAGTCTATTTTAGGCTGCCCAGGGATGTGCGACCCATCCTTTATGCACAAGCAGATGAGTTGGTGTGGCAGGAGGTCACCTTGACTGAATGGGTAGCCCCTCACTGAGCTTAGTGAACAAAACAAGCGCTGAGGAGAGGTGGAAGAGGGGACAGGATGTTGAGGAGGAATATAGAAGTATCTACTGGGCTTGCAGGGATGGAAGCAGGCAGTCCCAGCCTCACCTGGAGTTAGAACTGGTGAGGAGTATGAGGGCCAACAAGGGCATTTCTATCAGTACATCAGCAGCAGAGGGAGAGCTCTTGCTGAGTGGGTTGGGTGGTACTGTGAAGGACACTGGAAAGACTAAGGGACTCGGTATGTCCTTTGTCTCAGCCTTTCCTGGCAAAGTCTGTTCTTGGGCCTCCCAGGTCTCTGCATAGCGGCTCAGGCCTGAGGGAGCTCCAGCACTCCTGGCCCCTCAGTGCTCGTGAGATGCAGCCCTGGAGAGGAGCCTCGCTCGAGCTGCTCATGGGCTTGATGTATCTCAAGACACAGCGGTGGCCAGACTTGTCATGAGGACCGACACAACACAAATTGTATTGGGTGATAGCCTCATCCGGTGAAAGGGAAGCGCCTTTTATCCTCCCGACAAGTGGGAAGAGTTTGTCCAGCGCTTCAGAGAGTAACAGATTTATCTTTGGGTGATGGTTAGATTATCACAACCCAGCAGCTGTCTCTCACTGGGCAGGTTGACAAGGACTACTCACCCCTCTAGGCAAATACAGAAGGGCCAGATTCCACCTGGCTTGGTATTTTGCAGTCACAGGGAAATCAGCAGGGAGCTTGTATGGCTCACACGAGAGGCAGGCAGGACTCTGCCCTGGGGCTCTTGCAAATGCAGGGTCGGTCTTCTGAAATTACGGAAGTTGCATCTATTTTATGGCATTTGAAGGACCTGACCTGTTATATTTATTTTGCAGATGGCTTCTTTGACCTGCTGCTGTTTCTATTTTTTTTAATGAGGTTCTCAAGAAACATTTATCTATTAAATCAGGTCATTAAAAAAATTACATTTCCTTCCTGAAGCCCATTGTGGTTTTCTGTCTGAGAAAACTGGGACATACAACTATCATTTCCCATGTGTATGATCACAGAACAGTATCAGCAGAGACCAGGGTCATTTTTATAAAGTGAATGTTGTCCCCCCCATTTCAAGGTGCTAAATAAATGATGCGTTTCCATAACCAGAGAACAAACCAAGGTCTTGTCAAACAAAATATTTAGAGCAGAAAAAAAAAGAGGTTTAGGGTTGGGGTTTTTTTCCTTCAGTTTTCGGGGTTTTTTTTTTCAGTTTTACCAAATTACCCATTATTTGCCTGACTGTAATTGTATTTGGAGCCCAAATTTAGGTCATATGGAGTACTTGTCTGCATGAGATCAGAAGCAAGGTGTCAGCTTTCCGGTAGATGGACTCCAGAAGATCTTGGGAAGTCTTGGAGGCCTTGCAGCACACTCATAAGCTGACCGCATCCAGGAACAGCACTGGCTGCTGAGGGAACTACCAGGGAAAAGCCCATGTCTATGTTGTAAATGTTTTTAACACTCGGGACAGGGAAGCTGTGCACAAACTGCCCTTTGAGGGTGTTCCTGGGTCTGTTCTGAATCAGAGATCATGTTTGAGAAAGCTAGTTGCAGAGGCTGAAAGCCTAGCAGGGAATATTTTAACAGCCTAGCCAGTTATGTTCCACTTCTCCAGATCGCTTCTAGGCACTGAGCCATTCACTCATGTAGACTTTATCATTTTTATTGCCTGCAACACTGAGGCACCGAAGATTGATCTTACCAAGTGCTGAATATGCTCAAATTCCATTGCACTGCCTTCTCTAGGGGCGATGAATCTTCAGTGTCTTACTGGCTCCAGCACTGACATGCTCTGAAATGAGAATGCTGGACTTAGACGCTCTTTATACTTAGGGCATCATTGTGGCTTGAAGTCCCACCCTGTGTGATTGCCGAGGATAACAGTGGCATTGGGTTTGACTGTGGTGGTGGAAGTCCTATTACTCTGCTATTCTGAGAACTGAGCTTCACCCTTCTCCTCTTCTGAAATGGGTGCTGGGATGCAAACATGATCCTTTCACAAGAGATGCCTGGTAAGACTCCTGCTGGAAGCACACAGAAGTATGCACGTGGTCCTTACATGGGTGAATAAAATCTTGGGATTAAATTCTGAGTCTTCCCCTTTCATGGGCCCAAGAGTCTGTTGATTCATCCTAAATATCATGAGTGTGTGTCCGGAGAGACAAAAGGACTGAAGACAGCTTTCAGAGCAATGGAACAAATCTGAGCTCAAAATTTCCCCTGAAGCCACTGTGTTTAAAACTGAGCAAAACAATTCCTCTTGAAGAAGAGTCATTGTGGGAGTGAGTAGCTTTTGCACACCTTGTGGAGGGCCTTACCTGACGGTGTAGGGCACACTTTGTATGCCGCTACAGTCCTCTTCTTCCCACCAAGAGATTATTGTGATCTGAATCATTGAGGATGCTTAACAAGCTGAATCACCGATACCCTGTGGTGAATCTTCTGCTTCGTACTGCTGGAAGCACAGAAACAGATGTCCTGGACCTTCTTGGCTCTGTTCCTCCGATGCTTGCAGCAAACTTCACAGGTGACTGCATCTTAGCATCACCCACTGTGTGGATGAGATCTCCATTGGTGACCATTTGTTCTGTTTTGACTGAGACCAACAAGCGTAGACGCAGATCCGGTACAAAACGACCAGCAAAAGGAGGCACATACCACAATCCTCTTCAAATTAAAGTCATTCTTCCATGCAGCAACAGGTTGTGAAGCGAGGGGCAGTAGCTCTGTGGCTTAGCCCCTTCACATTTTCCCCTTGGTATGTTTACAAGAGACAAATCAATAGAGAATTTGCAAAGCTGTGAGAAGGCTGTAAAATTTTACAGCCATGACCACAATACATACGAGCGGAAGAAGCACTGGTGAATTATGCAGGTTATGCCAAACAAGCAGTGATAAAACTTTTATAGCCCCATCCCGTATTTTGTACGTGTCACATCTTGGCCTGGCTTTATTAGGTTTGGTTTTTTAACTTTTTATTGAAACTAATTTGTTGCTATGGAAACAACTGTATCCATTAAACTGGGCGGAGCTTACTGACACTCTTAAGGCTAAGATGAGTTCATCATTTAATTTTAATGATGCATTGTAAGAGTTGCTGCAGATTTGCCTTTTCGTTGTGGTTTCATCCATCCCTCCCATGCCCCTTTTGTTTTTCCCACCCTTTTGTTTTTCCCACCTACCGGCTGTCTCCAGGGGTATGGATGTAGTAAGCTCTTTTAAGCAGGAGCTTGCTTTGTTTACGCCATCTTTTAAACAGTCTCAAATGTGCTGCTGAATTAATCCCAAACGATAGCAATTTAGTTGTAAGGAAGCTTCGTTTTTCCTCATTTTCTGTGGTCTAAAGAGAGGCACAAAAAAGTAAAATTATTTCTGTGTAGTCATGGAATTGAGCAGCAGTAGAGAGGGATTTTATATTGTGACAGATACTAATAGATAGGTAGGTATTTATACACAGATTTTTTTATATATATATTCTTCCCCCCCCCATCCTCCCAGCTCTTATAATGCTTTGATTTACAGGTTTTCTAGTTGCGAAGCAGTTTACCCTGTAGTTACTTCCATTTTCTTTTTCGTGTAAAAACTTTTGCGGTACTAAGTCTAGAGGATCTTCTAAGAGATAAACTGAGAGTGAACTCAAGGTTAAATTGCAATTTTTAAGACAGCTACCATGTGATTTGAACCTGAATTTCTTAGTACAATGGCAGCCAGGCTGAATGTGGATTTTGGAAGGACAGATATATTCCTTTTGGGGATTATACTGGAGTCAATTCCTTGTTTGCCAAAGATAAGTCTGAAATGATGGCAAACATTGAGTCTCACTCTTTAAACATCTGAGGGTGTGTGCTATACATAGAAACTGGGGGCTGGGGGAGAGGGATTACTTTAAAAGGGGGTGAGCTGTCATTGACAATACAAAAGCAACATGTATTTATCAAATGTCTATACTCTAGAGGGATAAAATTATACAGAGATGTTTTCCTCCCATTTTTAGAGGTGATCATTTGGGAGGAGGAACATAAGGACTGTTAAACAGCATTCAGCAGTGTAAATCTGTGGCCCACCCGAGGATTTTATGAATGGTGAATAGTTGCATTAAAGTCAACAGTATTTTTAGTTGTGTATAAAGAAAAGCTTTTAGATATGTTTTTGTATTTGCAGTGAGTTGGTTGACTTCAATTTAAAGTGGAGATTCACCAGGTTTAAGATACAGCATCTACCTTGTTGTTCCCTAGCTTTCCATGCACAACTTTCAGGGCATGATTTAGAGGCACGTGATGTAACTGACTGATTCGGGAACAGTTTGTACTCTTGCTGTTGTTATCATTTGTATTGCCGTGGGTCCAAGGACCCCTCCTCCATCCTCGCACAGAGCACTGACTCAGTGAGCATCAGCCCAAATGTCTGGTATTTATGAAGCACCTCCTGTCCCAGTGCGTGCTTTTCCCCAGGGACAAAGCACCATCAATGTGGCTAGGATGGCAGGGGTGGCAGCCGGGTGGGCCAGCACAGCCTGCCCTCGCAAATGAGAGATGGGAAGTAGAAAAAACACAGGTTGATGCACTAACGTCAGCCTCTAGATGAAGATCTGTGGTACATTTTCTGCCCACACAGTGCTGGGTTTCGTCCAGACCCTTCTCTCCTGCCAAGTTGATCACTCTACGTACAGCTTGTAAATGTTTTGAAATTGTGAATGATATGTTTGTGAATAACCGTGAACGTTTTCATGGGTACATCTTAAAAATTTTCCACACATGGTTTGGTGGTTAGGCTGTGATTTATCAAATATTTGAACTTTCGAGGGATCTTTTCATACACAGCAAATCAGAATATTGCTGTGAAAAAAATTCCTAACCCTCTAGTGTTTCTACATTGTTCCTTCCAGATGGATGGCGTCGATTTTCTTATCTTTTGGAGCAGAGAAATTCCAAGGCTGACGAAACAAATATTTAGGCTTGTTATTTGTTGTCTGCAGGTCATTGGGATTTATTTCCTTGGATGTTTGCTGGATTGAATGTTAAATGCGCGTCAAAATACCTCTTGAGGAATGGGCAATGCCACGAGCGGTTGCTCGAAGCAGAGCAGCTCATGGGGGAGCTTGGTGGTGGGCCCAGGGGGTGCCCCACACTCTGCGGGCAGCAAGTGTGGTCGCTCTCGGTCATCCCCCACTGGGAAGCTCTTGGGAGCTCCGGGTGAGCACCAGAGTGCACAGCGCCAAATGCAGTTCCTCTCACCAGCCCATTTGCAGACATTTCGTCAGTGCTGTAGCGTTGACGTGCTGACACACCAGACAAGCTGAATGCCTGCGTTTCAGCACTCTCTTATCTGTCTCCTCTCCCGGGGAGCATTTTCCCTGTTGTTTCCAGCCCTGCCCTCCTGGTGGGACATGGCTGCTGCGTAGGGGTGTGGTGGTGGAGACTTGTAATGTTAAATTTGCCCTAGTACTTCTGTGCCTGAAGACCCAGAGCAGAGCTCCGCGGATGCTGCTCCAGCCTTTCCCGCTGCTGCTTCCCCAGACCCCTGGAGCTGCACATTAATGGGGGAAATGGTGGTGCTGGGGATCCCCCTGTCATCCTCCCCACTGCCATCCTCAGTCAGGCTGGGCACCTAGGGACCAAGCGATTACACAGCTCTGGAAGGAGACAACCCCTGCCATGCACGGGCTTGTGAGGCAAGGAGCAGACTCCAGGCCATCTCCAGGTGCCCAACACGACCTACGGTTGCCATCCGGAAAATCCTACCACTTGTTTTATTGTTTTAAAGGCCGTTTTCACTGGCTCGCTGTTTTAACCACCTCTACTTTCAGTCCCTAGTTTAAAAGCGTTTGGTTGGGCACTGTCACTGCTCCTGGTGGGAGCAGACAGCAATCCCTGACCATCGGTCGGCTTCGCTGGGGTGTCTCAGTCGATAGATACCCTGGGAGCTGCAGACCAAGGCTCAGGCTGAGGGGTGAGAGGAACCAATGGAGTTTCTTCTTTATTTATTTTGAAATTAAAAAAAAAAAAAAAGGGTGAGAAAAACTGAATTACCACATTTCTGAAGTCTTGTTTAAACATGAGCTACTTATCCAAGCATTGTTGCCTGTAAACAGATCCTAGGTCTCCTCTTTTAATAATATCTAACTTGTCAGGGTGACAGCTGGTAAATAGCAGAACTAAGCTGCCTGCTGCAAGGAAAAGAAAGGAAGAAAAGAAAATACCTCAACTTCTCAAAACCACTTAAGTTTTTCCTTTATGAAATACAATGATAAATATAGTTCAGCTAGCACCCTGCTGGTGTTATCATGTCTGAGAGCTATGGCAAGCTTTCAAACAAAGCCAGCAAAACCTATACTTAGAAGCAATCGTCAGATTTTTCATGCAAAGCACAGAAATGAAATGGGAGTGATAACAAAAGGGGGGAAGATGGTGGCTCGCCTACGTGTGTCTGCCAACCCAGCTGCTGTGTCAGACTTTCCTGTGAAAACCCTTCAAATCGTGATTTCCAGGAATGCAGCTGTGCCTGCGCCTCCCCGTGCACCATCACGGGTGCATGCCCTCATGTGTCTGACCTTTTCAGAAGTGTGTTGACATGTTCAGAAATAAACTTTGCGATGTAAAGATAACATATTGGATTGGGAGGGGACGGGAATAAACAAATCAGCCCCAAGAGAACAGGTCCTTTAAAAGCCATGGTGAGCTCTTGCAGGGGTCTGGATGCGTGCCCAGGTCTGGCACCTGCCGCTGGCATCCTGCTTCTCTTGTGTCTGCAGGGCCTTTTTAGTGCTGATCACTGCAGGATCGAAGCACCCCGTGTGTGTTCATTGGCGTATCCTCACATCGCCTCTCATGGGGTGGGCGGGTGGAAACAGAGAGAGGGGGAAATGAGCTCAGCTCCTGCTCCTCTCACCCTAGCCGAGCCTCCACGCGGAGAGATGGAGTGATTGCCCAGCCTCAGCTGGGAGAGCACCACATCTCCTGAGCCCTGGCATGGGGCTTCGCGCCCGAGCCCCCCTTCCTCACCAGGTCTTTGCAAGCTGTGTGGTTTTTAAAGCCTTGAAGGCTGCAGATTTCCCCTTCGCTGTCCATGTCAAAAGTAAAGGTAGCACAACACCTTTTCTGAATGGCTGGCACCTTGTCACAGGCGCTCTATCGATGTTCATCAGGCCGGCATTGTGAGGAGAGATAAGCTTCTCTATCAGTTCAAAATAGCACCAGGACAAATAAAAATCTTCCACCGTAAAATGGAGTTTGTTATTTCCCTGGACCACCTGGGTGAAGGGCTTGTTGGGAGCCTTGTGCCCTCAGCAGGTGCCTTGGAGATGATAGTCCCAGATGCCCCCGTTTGGAAAGGACTTGAGGTCTGTTTGTGGTGTCCACCTGCACATCGCCACGGACTGCGTGTCAGCAGTGGCTGGTGCTGTATCTGGTCTAACCTGTATGGTCACGATTCCTTCATGTATCTTCTGGACTTTGCCCTGGCTTCATCAGGCAGGGAGGTAAGGTTGCCAGGAGGTTAGAGCGCCGCACAAGTGCTCAGAGGGTAAATTCCTGCCATGCCACTGACTTCTGGTGCTACTTCGGCTAAACCATGGAAAACATGGTCTTGCAACCCTTTTAATAATGCAAGTTGTTTTTAATCCTCAAAACATGTCTTATGATTTAAATGGGAGTGGTTCTATTCAGTGCTTCCAAAGACTGGCAGCTTTTGTTTTGCTCCAGAGATAGATATAAACCAAAGTCCATGAGGACGGGTGTTTAAACTCTGCCTGGGGTTGGTTGGGGAGGGGTGATTGCTTATGTCGGGTTTTTTTAATTAAAAATCTTGCAGACTTGCTTACATATGACAAAATGGTGTGACTGAGACTGCTTCTGTAAAATGAAAAAAAATGTATGGTCATGTCTGGTCATCTTGGGCAACTACAGAAATGGGTAATTCTTGTCATGGGCATTCATATCTGCTTAGTCATTTACTGAAAAACTTTGATTTTTCCTATCAGACAAGTGGGAAGCCACTGATCTGAGCCAACAGTTGTGTGGGTTTCTCCATGAGACAGGAATTTTTTTTATTTCACTTTTAACTCATTGAAGAGAAAGTTCTTCTAGCAAATCCCTAAATGATACACCTAAGCAATGTTTAACTAAGTTTTATCTGCATTTTTTTATTATCTTTCCTCCTTTTGGAGCAGATGTAATTTGATTCTCACTGCTATTTTGAGAGAGATTCTCGGTGCTCTTTAATCAAGAGCAAGAAAATGGAAAAGTGCCAGAGAAGCACATGAAGAGTAGGAGAAACTGGACAGAGCAAACTATAAATGCTATCCCATTTTAAGAATTACCATGGACTGCAAAGCAGCCGACCAACATTTTCTAATGTGAGCTCCGCTATCCTAGATTTGTAGACTATTTATCCAGAACAGTGACTTTTTTGGTAATTTTCTGACCCGTCTCACCAAAAGCTAAGCTGTGAATACCACACCTTGCTTGACTGCTTTCTTTAATGTTTTCTGCTGTCTTAGCTAACTGTTGTTATTTCTGTCACCTGTCGTTCATTGATCACTGAGTCAGAGAATGATTCAAATGTTATTTGAACAACGATGTTTGAAGACTGTTTATCAGTGACTCCATGTCTGTCTGTGGGAGGCACATTTTGCAATATGCCCTTCACATTTTTTCCCTCTGACAATCTGGAGACCTGGTGGTGTTACAGGTCTGCCGGCTCGCCTCACCTCAGCCTGAGTCAACGTCTCCAGGGATCTTACTCTTTTCTGAGCTTACCCAGTGAGATGCACCAGCAGAAGGTTAATGTTGCTGAGCTCTGGCACCAGTGTGCTTGCCTTTGCTTAACTATATAGCAAGTGTGATGATCCCTGCCTTCAGGAGCTGATAGTTGAGACGGGTCCTACCAGGGGAGGGCAGCACACTGCCAGCCCATGGGAATGGCAGTGGAAGAGGCAGTGTCTTTTTCGTTGTCCTCATTCTGTTGTGAAGTGGTCCTGAGAGACATCAGCCTTGGAGAAGAAGCCCACAGTTGCTTTTCTCCTGCTCCTGGGGCTTTTGCCAGCTGCTGGTTTAGCTGAGCCAGGGCCCCAAGGTGTTGATTTCTGTCTCAGGAGGGTGAAGCGCTATGTTCACCTTTTCAGTGAAGGGCATGGCCGGAGGTATTTTCTGTGCACTGTCACTAGAAAGCCACACCATCAATCAGGCTTTGCTTTGCAAGGTCTACAAAAGAAGAGCCTGGTGTGTACAGCTCTCTTCACTCTCCCACGCAGACGTTGGGTCATGCCAGTCCGTGTAACCCAATAGTTACCCCATGGGTAAGCGGTATCAGTATCATATTCCATAGGAGAATGATCTGACCTTTCTTGTTTATACGGTAAGTGTGTCCAGGAGGCTTCTTTGTCAGCCCGGTAGTCCCAGCTGCCAGCTCGCAGTGCGTCTTGTCAGCTCCAAAGCTCTTGCCAGGGCTTTGAAGTTAACAAAGAGTTATTTGGAGTTATTTGGAGTTACAGGGTTTTATTTCATAGAGAAACCCTGTGCATGGCTCAAATAAAAATGTTCTCCTGAGCCAGAATCCGCACATTCAGCAGTGCTGGAGTGGTGGTGGGCTGTAGCAGCACATGCAGGTCAGTTTGTTTCTGTCTCCAAAACCCAATGAAGATGAGCTGGTCTTGATAATTAAGGACAGGCCATGGGAGGTTGCTGCTGGAAAAAATCAGCCAGAGCTCAGAGGGTTTTATTTTAGTCCTTGCTCAGTTGTGGAGCGTGTGGGTAATAACAGCCTTTGTATGGGACCAACCCTCTCATCCAGCTGAGACAGTAGGGCCTTTTTGGGTTTAACACTGGCAAAATATTTGAGTGATATCTCCTGTCCTCTGAAGAGAGGCTCTGTTGGCCCAGGTTTTCCCACACTGCCCTGACGTCTGATCCCATGGCTCACTATGGTAGGTGAGTAACTAAAAGAGAGGAACTGAAGTTCTTCAGAAGAACATTCTCAGTCCATCTCTGCTCCATTAACAAATGTGGGTGCCTAACCAGTAGATCTTTCTAGTTTCCAGTATGCTAACATGGTATTTTTCTGCATAAAATATCTAAGAAAAAAACATCTGGCTTAATGTTACACAAGTGAATGTGTTTACAAGACAGAACAATATACTTCATCTATCAAGGCAGATTTTTTTCTTACGATTACAGAAGCATCTTAAAGCCCTTAACTTGTTTAAGGTGCCTGTGTGCTGTCTATTAGCTGCCTGCACGTTGTCAGAGACTCTTCCCTAAACTGATAAGAGTCACAAAGAGAAGGGAGAATCCCCATTGTACAGCATAAAAATGAAGTGATTCACTCCAAATCACAGATGAGGTTTGTGGTAAAGCTGGGAACAAAATTCTAATCCTCCTCAAGTCTCAGGCTCTTCCCTGCAAATACTCCCTCACTTTATTATGCTTTATTTCATCCATAACAATAAAATAATGCTGACTGTGCTAAGGGAGTTCTTTCATGCTTTTGGTGCTGATGGCCAGATGAGACACGAATGTATCTGGACAATAATTGCAACTGGTTAATTATGGCTGCAGCATACCTGACATTGCATCTGTTATTCTGATGCCTACGTGGCTTCGTTCAGAGGTAGGCCATGCTGGTGTAAAACACCTCCCAGGAGCCACCGCTCACTTGTGATTGCATGAATGTGCATCTGTGTTTTCCACAAAGCAAAGCAAAAGGCAGATGTTTCTTCAAGAAGCAAACCCATGATCTCGTGGGCTGGTTTGGGTCAGGCTGTCCCTGGACCTGAGCAGCTGTAGGAAGAAATTCCATTCTTTTGTGGGTGCCCTGCCATGGGGCCTCAGGCAGGGCTGGGCTGCCAAAAGGGTGGGAGGGAAGAGAGGCATGGCTTTTTTTGTGTGCACCCAGGCCATCAAAACCACCTGGCCAAGGAGGCAACAGATGAGAACCTTTAAAGGGCACCGAAATAGTGTCCTTTCTGTCTCCTCATCGCTTGGCTCCTCAAAATAGTCCTGTGCCTTACCCTGGGCCTTCCAGGAAAAGGTTCTCCATCTCAAACCAATATTTTGGATTATCATTCTCATTTCACTCCAGGACTAACCTGAGACCTTTTGATTTATTTTTCCCTATACAGCAAGCGTGAGGCCAGCCTTAACAAGCCCAACAGACAGTGGTGCTGGTAGTTGCTGGAGGTGGAGAAGACATAGGCTGCAGTCCATGCCCTCAGGAGCCCAAACTGAGGAGCTGACCTGAGTTTCTCAGGTGGGTGTTACCTTTGCCAGACTTTGGGCTATTCTTGGAAGAAACCATCCTTGGTTTTGGCTGTTTTGCTTTATTTGTCAGACACTTAGTCCAGTCCAGTGTGAGTTTCTCAGTAAGTTTTCTTGCAGAGGCCTTTACTGATTCTTCAGGCAACATTGTAAGGGAGGAGCATGAAGACTGAATTACTGCAGAAACAAGGTTTAATTAGCAAGTGTGAAAAGTGAGTCAGGCTCTCTCTATGAAACCTTTCTTGATACAATTAGATAAAAAGAAGGTAGGTAGCACTCAGCTTTCAAGATTTCTTTATCTTTGGTAGCTCTCATGGTCTTCCTCCAAGGCCCAGACTTCTGGCACAAACCTCAGCAATGTTAATTGATAGATGCAGATAGTACTGACAGATACACAAAGGTGTAGGTTGATGTATAGCTGATATTGGCATTCATGTGGAGTGACTGGGACACTCAACTTTTGTCTTTGCAAGCTTTCCCCAGCAAGTGCCAAGAGAATCTGTGTATTCCCACTGGCCCCCAGCACCAGGCGTTGCTGAGAAATTAAATTACACTGAGCAGCAGAAGTCAGCAATGGACAGCAGGCGGGGGTGGTGGAGGGTGACAGACCCACTCAAAAGGGTAAGGGGGAGTTTTGAGAAGATGCTTCCAATTAGGGTTAAGTTTTCAAGGGTTTGGCCCTCAGATAAAGGTCTTTGTGGAAACAGTCCCTTTTTAAAAAGAGCTGCACGTCCACTGAAAGCAGTGACTGATGGTTGTTAAGCACATCTGGAGCCCCAATCTTTCATTCAGGCCACACTTTCTGTCTAGCTAAGGAAAATAAATCGCATGCTCTTATTTCTCTCTCCTCCTCAAACACTCAGTGATTTGAAAGCTGCAAATGTTGAAGTAGCAGAAGGAAATATTTTCTTCCACACAAGGCATAATTCCCCTGTGAAATGCAAGAATTTAGCAGGGTTCAGGGAGGGAAGAGAATTTTATGGTTGGACCTTAGAGGAATTATGCAGACAGCTGTAAAGGAAAGTCATGGGTTTGATGTCTGAGTTTCTCAGTCCTTTTGAACATCACATGCTGTCTGGAGAACAACACCATCCCTATATTTTTTAGATGTTTTATTTATTCCTTTGGTTGTAATGATTGGATATGAATATAATGTCACTTACAAAGAACAGAGCCCAGAAAGAAATGTGTGCAGTAGACACGTGCTTCTATTGTTTTCTCTTTGGACAGGAGGAAGTAGATCCGTGAGATTGCAAAAGAGGGGTCATATCCCTACATACTTTTGTTTGTGTAAATATGGCTAAGATTATGTTCATGTTCCCCACAGATAGGCTTTAAGTGCCCTGAAGCCCCTATGTCGTGTTAAATGCAGTACCAGATCAAGGCTGCTGAAGATGATCTCTCACTGTGTCAGAACTGAATGTTTTGTAAACTCTGAGAGAAATACCATTTTATTACACTTCAGGATTATATTCTGGGAGGGGATAATGTCTACACTACTCCTCTAATTGTACTGCTTTTTTTTTTTTTCCCCTAGAGACAGTGAATGTCTTTTGTAAGGGCCAGTGGTTTTCCTTCTGTGGTGTGATATACCTTTCATCTTTAGGAACTTCTGCTAGGTCATCATCATGGCACATTATTTCGATTAATCACTGATGATGGCAATATTCACAAAAATGATAATATTTATTCTCACTTTCAAACAAGGATGAGCCAACACACTCATTCTGTTTTTAAGTGACTCCAGTGGAACTGGCATGTCAGATTATTGCTTTGCTACCCACGTTGATAGGGTGTACGTGTAGTAGTACATCTGTTACAAAGAAGATGCTCAGTGATTCCATGCAGAAAGGCTTGAGTCAGTTCTCAGAAATCTTTTATTTGTCAATCAGATGTGGAGATGACACAAGCTTCTCCACATGACCACCCACAGCATCTCAACCCCACCCAGGCAGGGCTGATTTAAGGAGTACTTCTACACTTCATTGCCTCTTTGCGCTCATTTTAATTTCTCTGTTGGGACTCCTTGAGGACCAGCCCAGATCTTTGCAATGATTTGAATAGATCCTTGTGTTGTGCACTAAGTAACTTCAGAAATACATAAAAAAAAAAAAATTGTATTTTTTGCTGTCTGGCTCCTGAGTGCACTAATGGGCCTTAATGGCCTGGCCCTGATCAACCTCACCTGGGGTCTCCAACCACACCCATGGGCCCCAGGGCTCTATTTAAGCTCAGCCCTGGGGCTTTGATTTTTCCTTGCCAGAGCTATGCTAGAGGATTGTTGATCTACAGCTGCAGCTGTAGAGTACCTTGCTCTAAACCTCAACCTGCAGGCTGGATTGACTGCCCAACTTTGCCTTGGACCTACCTCAATGCTGTGTTATTGCCTTATGGTCTGGACTCCTGGTTGGACCTGTCTGCCATCTCCAGGTCTGTCCTTGGTACTGTGGAATGATGGGCCCTGGCTGGGAGGTCCCTCCTGGCTCCCTGTCCCTCAGGAAGCAGCCCTGCTCTTTCTGCTCCCTGACATTTGCAGACCAGCCCACACTTCCGATGTGAAAAGACTACAGATGATTTTATCTAGTTCACCCATTTGTCTTTACGTGAATGCAGCCTCTCTAGAGTACAATGTGGCTGCCTAGCAGAAAATCAGCCTACAAAGCTCAATGCAAAAGAATATGCGAAGGGTTTTTCACCAAAGAACCTGAGGAAATTTCCCCTCTCTTCTCAAAGCCTGTGTGCAATGCAAATCTAGTCTTGGGATCTCATCCAATGTGGGAGACTGTCTAATACTCAATTTGTTTGCTTCTTCATTGTGACAAGTCAGAGTCTAGCAGTTAATGAGCTTGTTAGCTGCCTCACTGTGTTGGAGGCCCTGTATTTTTGAGAAAAGTCACTGAGTTAACTTTCGAGGTGTCATTCCACCAAGTCTGAAGTGTTTCCTATCTCTCATTGCGTTTGCCTCTGTGGCCAGGAAAGCAGAAAACATTCAGTTCACAAAATGATGTATTTTGCACTCCCTGGACCAGGTTTTCCTGGATCGGAGGTGTTTCCACAGCTAAGCAAGACATGGGGCAGCTCAAGCAGGAGGGAAAACCTTCCCGTTATGCTCCAGAGACCCCCCCCAGCAAAGCAGTCCTTTGCAAGGTGCATGAGGGGCCACCAAAACTTGCAGTCCTATCTCCTCATGGTAAGTGCTTGACATTTTCGGTGTGCTGCTTACTTCTGCTGCAGCCTTCCTGTGTGTTGCTCCCCTGGGTGGACATGCTTAATGATGATGGAGTGTGGGACAACAAGTGGTTTGACTCTTGGTGCTGCGTTTGATGAAACAGGGTACGAGTTGCTAAATTCCTAAGCTCTCTGTATCAGGGATGCTTAGAGATATACCTGTAGCTGGAGTGGAAATAAAGATGTAGGTGGCTTAAATGTCAGAGAAGCTCCCAAATGAAATGGAGGGGTTCCCATTCCAGGTGAGGGTGTCAGCCTGCCCCCTTTTTACAGTTCCATCATTTCCTAGGTGTTTGTGCATGGCCTCAGGTAGCCCAGAGTGATTTTCATCAGTTACTGCTGAGTTCAGATACTGCAATACTGCCTTTTTCTCGGGTAGTTCATTGCTTGCACTTTTTTATTGCTGTCATTATTATTTATAAGGAGTTTCTGCTTTACTTGCTTGCAACATCAAGGTGAACTTAGTGTGTCTCTGGCAGCTGCAAATGTGGCAACAGAAATGAGTATTTAAAACCAGTGCATTGTGCATTTGTAGGCCCTCAGTGCCTCATTCCCTCTACTGTCAAATTAATTGATGTTATATCGTTGCTACTTAAGCTTAATATCAGCACAGATTTTGAACTGGACCTTAATGTCCTTGTGAACATTAACAAAGGATAGCAGCCTGCTCTCAGATGAAATAAAAAAATCTTTATAGATGCAGCATACATATTTGTTCACCTATTAAGCAGGGAGTTTCAAAAAGTACCACCACCAGAGCCTTTTCTGTTGCCACTGATTTAAACTGGAATGTGCTCAGATACTCTAGTAATGAGTAACAGCGTAAATTCTTTAGTCAGACAGATAATTACTCTTTCAGACAAAGAAGCTGTGGGCTTTTATTTATGTCTATAGACTGTAATCTCTTACACGCTGAGACTTTCTGGGTGTCTAAAAGGTATCCAGTCCACTGCTAGCTCTCTAGGGTGGTACACCATTACCTCTAGGCCATGCCTGGACCATATGGGCTGTGTCTCTAGTACTGATTCTGCTTCGGTTTAGGTAGGCTTGGGTGTCAATGTTGACATACTCTGTTGCAGCAGGATGCTGTATGCTCTACAAGTTGCTTCTCCCATCCAAGGAATATGTTGCTGGTTGTTAAAATTATGGCGTCTCCTGATACGGCAGCAGGCACCTGAAAGAAGTAAATATTCAAGGATACTATAGTGATGGAAATTTGGTTTCATACCAAGAGAGAGCGTGTTTCAAAGTCAAGTGCCCTCAGTAATGCATGAGTCCCTCCAGTCTGG
>NW_009258284.1:977969-1024403 GCF_000687185.1 Egretta garzetta
CTTTCCCCGGTGCGGTGTAGCTGTTGCAGAGCACCGGGCCCTCCTTATGCTTGAGCTTGGCATCCCAGAAAGTAACTGTGTTCTGGAAGGAAAGCAGTGTGAAGTTCTTGCAGGAATAAACTCGCTATGGCTGAAAGTGAGAAAATAAGAATTTTGAACTGATATACAGCAGAAAATTGCTAAAATCGCGACCTATTGCACAGTGCTGGCATCAAAATTGTAACCTAGGTCAAAATCTCATATTATTTTCCCCTTCCTACCTTGTCCTAATGTCTAAGGTTTGGGATTTTTTTTATTTGAGGGGTAGGGAAGGCCATCACAAATACAGTCATTCTCAAAAAAAATTCCTTTTGTATTCTCTTTAAATTCAAATTCTTTGAGGTTCTTATGGGGAAAATTTTAGCGATATAAACTGGGGGGGGGAATGAGAAAATGGAAAAAGGAGAAAAACACTGGCAGGCATATGATAAGACAAATGCCTGGAAAATGCATCCCAGGCAGTCAAAAGCAAGGGTAGCACATGTAGGTTCATTTAGTCAGCTGCACTATAATTTGAAATTCCTTTAGAAGGAAGAGCCACAGCACAGTGGGAGACCCTCAAAGCAGCTTGAATTAAAGAGGGTTTCAATAACTGGAAGATCATGCGATATTTGTAAGCAAGGCTTTGTGACATAGGGTGTGAAAATTTATTAGAATTTTCAGTGATGAAATAGTCCTTTTTGTGTCTTGAGAGTGACATTTCTTTCCCATCATCTCACCATTATGAATACAGGGAAAAAAATATTTTTCCGGCTGAACATCACACACATGTTTTAGCCAAAAGGTTTCTTTCTAAGAGATTTTTGAGGCACTCAAAGCCAGCTTTTGTCCTTACTGCCTTTCCTCATGTGGGTGTAAACGTGGTGTTCATGCAATACTGCTCCCTTTTATGCAGTAATGTTACCGTGTATCTGCTAATCCCATTTTCCTCCCCCTTACTGTCTGTGTATGATCTTGTGTTTGATTTGTTGATGGCACTGTGGGAATGAGGTTTTTCATTTTGTCCAAAGAGAAGAGTAAACATATTTGTTTAATTTTCATGTGAAAGTTGAATATTCATCAAAACATTTCCTTTTGAATATGTTTGCATACCCGTTCCTCCAAGCAATTATACAAAAAGCCATTACAAAAGGCAAAAGCAAAATGTTACTTTTGGCCTCTCCTAAAAATCTGTAGTCTGATTTTTTTTTTTCAAAATTAAAAGGTAATTGGAGCTGACACATTTCACTTCCAATGAAATGGGGTTTCCTGATCCTGCACTAGAAAGCCCTAACCAGTACTAATTGGGAGGCTCTGTTTGCATGCATGGGCAGGATAGACTGGCTTCACTGGATGAAATCATTGACCTGTGTTTTCCTGGGAGTTGGACTTGATCAGTGATCTTTCCTGGGCTTGAAGTCTATTAAAAAGATGTCTTTCCCTTGACTCAGCGGTAACTTCAATCATAGAATCATAGAATCATAAAATGTTTTGAGTTGGAAGGGACCCCTAGAGGTCATCTAGTCCAACCCCCCTGCAGGGAGCAGGGACACCGCTAACCAGATCAGGTTGCTCACAGCCCCGTCCAACCTGGCCTGGAATGTTCCCAGGGATGGGGCCTCCACCACCTCTCTGGGCAACCCCTGCCAGTGTTTCACCACCCTCACTGGAAAGAATTTCTTCCTTATATCCAGTCTAAACCTACCCGGGTTTAGTTTAAAGCCATTACCCCTTGTCCTGACACAGCTGGCCCTACTGAAAAAATTTTCTCCATCTTTCCTATAGGCCCCCTTTAGGTACTGAATGGCTGCAATGAGGTCTCCCTGCAGCCTTCTCTTCTCCAGGCTGAACATCCCCAACTCTCTCAGCCTGTCCTCATAAAAAACCTTCTTTTTTTAAGAAACGAGGCTTGGCAAATTGCTTTCGGTCTTAACATAGAAACAAACATTTTATAGTCACTTTCTGCTGTCTGTCCATGTTGGGAATCGCCTGTCTCTGGGAAGCATGCTTCCTGAAATGAGCTATAAGCCACTCTGGCTCCCTTGCAGAGAGGTGAAGATATCGAAAACATGATATCTGTGACAGTCATATGCATCTCTGGGAGGAGAAGGGTCAGGGAGGAAGAGCAAGCTGCCATGCTGGGCACCTCTTTGCTGTAGGCTCTGCAGAATCTTCCCAAGTGTTACAGCTGCAAAGCAGGCAGAATTACTCCTGCATCCTATGCTGATCACCTGAAGGTTTCCAGTGATGGTTGTGGTGGAAAAGATTGGTGTTTTTTTTTTCCTTTAAGATTGTACTTACAACTGGCTTGTGTTTGCAAAGTGGTGAGGGAAATGGTTTCAAGTGTTCTTCCTCCACAGTGACTTGCCTTTTAGAGAGCGGAACGTGGGTTCTGTCTGGCATTTTATCACGAGCGCTAAAAGAGCTTCAGGGCCGTGCAAGGAAGATAATTCACTGCCAAGCTGATGCACAGGCCTTAACAGGGAGGAGGTCTGTGCTTCTCAGCTATTCTCACAGTAATTCCTGCATGGAGGAGAAAAGCATTAACCCCATTTCACAGCAAGGGGAAACAGATCAAGCTCCAGATCAATGAAGGTGTAGAGCACCTCGCTCCCACCAAAATCAGGGTGGGCTGGTCAGGCACCCACTTCAGGAGGTCAGCAATAAGCAATATGCCTAGAGGTAGTCTGTGATGGAGCAGAATGCTGACCTAACATAACCTCAGCCTCATCTTCACTTTTTTCTCCTCAGTTACCCCTATGGAAATTGCATTCCCCAAACCATCCCTGGACTTGAGTACTGCTCGCACAATTACCTGCGTGAACTTCTGGATTAGGTTGAACATGCGTTAATGAGACTGGTCCTCTGCTCTGTTCAGGAAGGAGCAAGAGCTCTCCACTGGTTGCCTGCAAACCCAACACTGTGGCGGGGTCACCACACCAAGCCAGGGATACTCTGTGAGCAGAAAAGTAGGGTAAGCAGTTCCAACAATCCATGTTTCCATTTTATTGGGAAATTTGGCTTTCACGCTTCTTTTGGCATCTAGTACCATTTTTTCTTTTTGTGCTTTAACTTGAGGCTAGATTCTCAGCACAATCCAGCTGAAGGGAAACAGCTGTTGGCTGAAGTCCTCTGGAAAGCTCTCTCTTGAGCTCAGATCTGACCATTCTTGGCATGAGCTCCTGCAGACAACAGGTGACTCATTTTGCTTTGGAAAGCGCAGCTGTATCCTCTGCTGTCTCCTCAAATGCTATAGAAATTCACAGAGCAATTTCAGCTTTGCCTCTTCTGCTAATTGAAGAGAAGCTCCATGCTTACCCTTTGCAACAGGGCCAAGCCAATCCGGAATGCACATTTGATCTAGATTATCCCTTTACTTTTTGGTTTAAAGTAGCACACAAATAGAGCAAATAAACAAGGCTTGCCTCCCTGCTGAGAGATTTAGTGTGCGAGCCATGGGCACTTTAAAGGAATACTGATGGCTACTGTAAATGAATTGGTAAAAAGAGTCAAATGCCTCCACTAAATTAGACTCCTGTTGAGTGACTGTTGAAATACTCAACCAATTTACAGTCCAGACCTACCTGAAACACTAAGGAATTAGTGAAGAAAGCTTGGGTATTTTTTTGTATCCCCAGTTGCCCTACCTCCCACATAGCGATGTCCGTCACTGGAGGCAAACAGGACAAGCTTTTATTTATACTGATTTACAACAGCATTTTCCAAAGTGGCTTTCTGAAATTGTAAACAAAATGTTCACACAGTAAGAGGCAGGGAATGCCAATATATTAAAATCAATGTATTAAATTGTGTGCTATCCTAAGAGTACTTTTGGCCAAGGGATGGAAGTGACCTGTGTTTGGCTGAACAGGGATTGATTCTACCCTCTCTTGTTATTTACGCCAACACAAATGTGTAGCATCTTTGACGTCAGTCTACAGAGAACAGGCACGAGTACAAGGGCAATCGAGCCCATAAGGTTTCCAGGGCTACCTCAGGGCTTCACCTCCTAAAATAGACCATCTGCAGAAATGCTGGGTCTCCATGTGAAGTCTCCGGCTCCCATGACAGCATGGTCCTGAAAGGAGGGAGGAAAGAGCAGTGGAACTTGTCTCAGGCCTATCTTGAATAAAAGTCACCATTGCAGATGAGCTGAGTTTATAGCACCCCCAACCCTGCCACCCCCACCCCCCAAAAAAGTTCCTCTTTTTGGTTACATTTCTCAGTTGGAAGAGTCTGGTGGAGTACTTGCGTTGGCTTTCTGCCTTGGCTGTGCGAATTGGGGTGGGGAAAATGTTAGTAAACCAGTAAGTATCCAAGAACTGAAAGAAAATAGGTTGGGTTTTCGAAGTCTTTTTAATCTCTTCTGAAAAATATTTCCTCTAGGAACACTTTCCTGTTTAGAACAGGTGCTTAAAAAAAATAACCAAACCTGCAGAGGTGACATGTCTTTTGCTGCCACTGCAAAACCTTTTCTTAAATCTGGCTGATTACCCATATCCCCAAATCCCCACTTATTCCATCTTGCTGGGACTCTGCTGCTGCAGTCACTAAGCCCATGCTCCATGCTGACCATGCTCTGGCTGTTCCTGCTCCCTGATGGTGCTCAGTGCTTTCACCCTCCAGAACCCCCAAAGGCACAGGTTTGAAGCCAGAGTTCAAACCCTTCTGCCAGAGAGAAGGGGAACGTGTATCAAAAGCAGCCCAGGAGTTGCACCACTCCACTGCTTCCCATAGCTCCGTGGGTGTCACCACTGTTGGTGCGGGTAAAAGCTGAAGGGCAGTCTTCTCTGTGACCCTGGCTCTCTGCTGTGCAAGGTCCCAGCCTGTGGAGCAGACTTAGGTTGCTAGCATGGCAGGCTTTGCAGACAGTCTGCCTGGAAAAAAGGAGACTGAGGGGAGCCCTTATTGCTCTCTACAACCGCCTGACAGGAGGCTGTAGCGAGGTGGGTGTTGGTTTCTTCTCCCTGGTAATGGGCGATAGGACGAAGGGAGATGGCCTCAAGTTGCACCAGGGGAGGTTTAGATTGGACATTAGGAAAAATTTTCTTCACCAAAAGGGTTGTCAGGCATTGGAACAGGCTGACCAGAGAGATGGTTGAGTCCCCACCCCTGCAGGTATTTGAAAGACAGGTAGATGAGGTGCTTAGGGACATGGGTTAGTGGTGGGATGGCAGGGTTAGGGTAATGGTTGGACTTGATCTTAAAGGTCTTTTCCAACCTAAACAACTCTATGATTCTATACTGGGGCTGGTAGCTGGAGGGGTATGCTACTGGTCTGAGAGGGAATAGAGGAGTTTTGGCTTGTAGTGTTGGCTTCTTGTGGTGTTCTTTGCTGCTTTTTTGAGCACAGAATCAGGTTTGGTTTCAGGGTCGTGAAGGAGTTGTGGCACAGCTCTGTCCTGAGTGGGCAGTGGGTGATAAAATGGTGGTCTGGGCTGCGCCGTTCCGGCCACTGTGCTGGGTTCCTGTTGTGGGGAGGCTCTGGTCCACTTGGGTCCTGCTTGTCTCTCCCCGATGGGGCTCTTTAACCCAGGAGAACAGCAAAGCCTGTCCTGTGCTATACAGTGGGCACAGGGCCTTTGCTTTCACCTCGATCAGTGCTGGGGTGGAGAGCAAATAAGTTAATTGCCTATTGCTGTGAAATGAAGGCCTGCTGCTGAGGATGGGGCTCCTCTCCCAGCTGTGTCATGGTCTTGCTCGCTAACGCAAGCTGGAGCACACTGGTGTATGTACACAGGCCATAAGCTTATTTCTCCACAGAGTTTCTGTGCAGCAGCACACAAATTCCAGAATGACTCAATATTTCTCAACATATGGGCCTTACAGTAGCCACCCAGCCCTGTGATCTGTGTAACCCTCATCTGGTGCAAGTTGGTGGAATAGTGGTATTTCTCCTGTTTCACCAGAGGCTACTCTGAGCTGTGCCTTGAGTGGTTTTGGGGTCCATCAGAGCCCCAGCTGCCCTCTAAAGGACAAATAGCCCCTTAGTGCTGGAGTGCAAACAGCAGCTGGTTTGCAGTGTGGGTGTCCCACCTCAGTAGGGAAGGGAGATGAGGTCACCCCCCGCCCACCAAGTCCTTACTGGATATGCAACCTCCCACTCGGTGCAGGTCTCGGCACATGTGGAACATTCACGTTGCTTGTTTGGCCAACTGTGTGTGTTTTTCTGAAGACTAAAATTAGGAGATGAAAATATCTCAAAAACTTGTGGTCCTAAAACTGGATGCTGTGAAATGCTGCTCAAAGAATTCACTGGTTTGGGAGCTCAGCTGCATGGGTCCTCAGCTGTCTGTCCCAGTGGCACTTTTACAGGCAGCAGAGCTACAGCACTGACCCTACTGATTAACCAGACAAGTCCTCAGTTCTTGTTCCTCTCCCTTCAGACTTCCTCTCCCCTTCCGCCCCCCTTTTAGCTTAAGGTAATTAAAAATAAAAAATGCTGGGTTCTGCTTTATCACAGTCCTCTGGGAAGCATGTGGGGGGGACCATATAAATTTCATCAGTACCTTTAGAGTAGGGCCCTTGCTAATGACTGGCCTCGGATGGGTGGTGACAATGCAAATAAATAACAACACTCGATGGAAAATTCCACAGATGAACTGAAATTGTTTCTGAAATTCCTTTCGAAGTGAGAAAACAACTGTACCTCAGCAGAGAGCTTGCAGTGAGGGGATCCATCATGCATAAAGGAGTAGAGAGCAAAGGGAACATCTGTGAGTGCTTAATTCAAATGCTGAGGATCCAGAAAACTTGGTGAGCAAGATTGTATTTCATATGATCTGGAAGTGTACCAAAGAGTAATGGAACTACATAGGAAGCAAAAGATATGCTGTATGTGGTTGCTTACCCTTTATGGCACCTGAATTTCCTGGGTAACTCAACTCATCATGAAATGTCAGCATCAGAAATGAGATACGCTTGCATATGAGTTCTGGCTTATGCTGTTATTGCCAAATGTTATGCGGATGCTGCAGATGAGAAAAACCTACTTTCCATACAAAGAAATATCCACCATGAATGAAATGCATTTGTTTTTTCAAAACATGATTAGCGATCCACCAGAGCTTTCTTCAGTTTTGTGTCCATCTGGGGATTGCCACCTACATCCTCGCTTTTTCATTATATGAGGAAATAACAGACTTCATGTGGTGAGAGAATGAAATTACCTCATAGGCCTTCTCTAACACATGTGGCAGATCGTACCTTCTCCCTTAGTGACAGAGGGAGTCACTTGGGAGTAAACTTGGCTATGGCTTGTAATGAAATGAGCAGGGAAGTGCACTCTCTGTCTCTCTTTTTTTTTTTTTTAAAGCAGTCTAAAAAAGGGCTCAAATTAAAAAAAAAAAAAAAATAGTTCAGCTGTTTACGTCATGGCTTGTTCCTGTTCCATGACTGTTCTAGCAAATTCAGCTGGCAGCTCCCAGCCCTGCCTGCTGACCGGTGCTTTACATCAGCCCTGCTCCTGCTGGAGCCGGTGCTGTGTTGTGCAGGGCGAGGGACGGCTCGCTGTGCTGGGGAGGCTTGCGAGCAAGGCCTGCCTGTAAATCTGGGCTTACCCCGTGAAACTTCTGGAAGTTGCAGCTGAGCGATGGGGAAACTGAACCAATCCCACAGACCTTCCGAAGTGCTTAAACACCAGACTTGCCATGGTTTCAGTTCACTTTCCTGCTCATTTTGAATAGCTACATTGAAAAAGCTCACCAAAAAGTGCTGATATGAAAGCAATCATAAAAATCATTGGCATCGCATTTACAATTTCCGCCCTTGTGCCCATAGTCCCAAACTGTACTCACACAGGATGGGTAATTCCAAGAAGATCCTTGTGGCCATGATTTCAAGTCCCTCCTGCTGAAAAGCCCATGAATGTGGTTAAGGTGCTCTAAAACACCTCCAGCTCAGCACATCTTCACTGTGATGTTTGTCAGGGGTTTGGAGCCTGCTCTGTGTGCCTGTGTGAGAGCTCTAGAAAATATAATCATAAATTTAGGTGTCCAGATCTCCACTTCACTTTATTTTCTAGACTTGCTTTGGTTGTAGAATCCTTTGGAAATCCTTAGGCATGAAGATGTCCCGATCTCCACTGGCACATTTGACATGAAGTCGATAAAATAAAGAAAAAAAGAGAAGAAAAATACTTTCATAAAGTTCTTGCATACTCTAAGGCAAAGACTTTTGATCAATGAAGACTAATGCTTCTTAACACGGGCTAGGTGCTATAGTCTGTTTTGCTTTTGCTGTCTGATCTTGGGCAATACTAATGCTTCTTAACACGGGCTAGGTCTGTTTTGCTTTTGCTGTCTGATCTTGGGCAAATCGCTTCCATGTAACTGGGCCTTTTTCATATCCTCCTCCTGTAAAAGAGAGGGATGCTGAGCATCACATGTAACGAGGCACTCAGATGTCACGGGAGTCAAAGCCTTAAGAAAGTTTCTTGGGGAGGAGAGGGTAAAGATAGCAGATTCAGCAATGCTCAGATATGTGCATTTTCTAAGTTTGTTGGGTGTTTTGTTTAGAAAAAGCTTTTGTAAAGATTCAAGGAAAAAAATCTGCTTAGAATTCCAAACCAAAATATTTTTATTTTTTAGTTGGAAATATCTTGGTTTGCAATGTTCTTCAATGTGAGTTAGATACTAAAAAATATTTTTAAATGGCTGGAATGAAAACTTTTTTTTGTTTGAACTTAAATATGGTTCACTTAAACTTCTTCAACATCTTTTAAAACACAGCTAGATTTTTTTTCTAGTTGGAGTTGAAATGCCATTTTGTCACATCTTTCATGAACTAAGAAATCTGTTATTGCTACAGCTCTATCCATAAACTCACTAGAAATATACACTTGCTGTACCAAAAGAATATTAAATTTACTGTAGAAATTGGGCACTTTGACTTATCTGGTCAACCCTATATAAAGCACGTATAAAACTGAAATCAGACGCTTTACCCGCTGGACGCCTGGTAAGATTGATATGTGCAATCTACAGTTTAAGAGGCGAGGTAAACCTGAGATTGTGGCTGCAATTGCCTCTCAATTAAAATATGATGCTTTGTTGTGAATGATTAATGACCGGGAAGCTCTCACCACCTCTGTTTGCAGAGCTGGGTTTGGCCTTCATGTTTCTCTCCAGGACTGAGCGCTGGACACAGTTGGTTTTGATAAGCCCTGAAATTCCCAAGCTGCTTTTCTTTTCTGCAGAGTGATGCTATCATGATTTATGAAAAAAACCAGCTCCTGGATTTTGTTTTGGTTGGCATGCAGACAAAAGACTCCAAACCCATTTTTTAATAGCAAAAGGTTAGGTGGGAGGCTTTATGCTGTGCTTCTTGAATGGAAAACTTTGCAGCTAAATGGAGAATAATATTTTTCCATCTAAACTGACCTTTCTGCTCTGTCATCTTGGGCGCTTTTAAACTGTGCCTAACTTCCACAGGCTTACAGTTGTCCTTTATCACTTGCAAAGGAGACAAATGTACTAAGGCCCTTGTCAAAGAGAGATACCTTTTCCTCTTTGAAATCAAATGGGTCTGTGCTCTGGCCTGACTTCCAGCACCACCTGTGCCGCTGCCGTGTCTGTGTTGCCCCTTCATCAGCACCGTCTCATTTGGGCATGCTGTGTCCACCTGCTTTGTGTTTCTTGAAGGCACTCGGGGCAAATTTCTCCTTGTCGGCATCTCTGCCATGTTTTGCTTGGCCCGTTCCTTGCTTTTGGCAGAATTGGGACATTTAGCTGCTTGTCTCGGGGGAGGGGGTTGCAGGAATAAGCAAACGTGTGATGCTCTGAAAGGGAAGATGCTTTGTGTGGTTTTGAGGAATGGACATTTTGAAAATAATGTTGTTCATAAAAATAATGGAAACAGCAGTAAAATAGTGGAAGGAATTCTAAAGAAAACTAATAATAAGAACTTGCTGGAGCAGATTTTTTTTTTTAAAGTGAACTGGATCTTTCTCCCAAGTCTGAGCTCTTGGTAATGGCACAAGTAACAAGTATTTCCAACCATCCAGTGGCAGAGGCACATGGCTCTAACTGTACTGCATTACAAACCCCATACAGACTGTGGGGGGATACCCCTCATGCTCTAACAAGGTAAGCTTATCAGTAGGGTGTGTGGGGGGGTGTTTTGTTTTGGGTTTTTTTTTCAGTGGCAATATTAACTATTCAAAGACAGGCCTCTTATTCACATCAGGAAGTGGAATGAATTAAAACAAAAACTTTATACAAAATGGTCCATTACAGAAAGTGGTTCTGGGAAGACTGTGTGGGTGTCTCCCATCTCCGCTCAGGGCTGCAGGCTGGTGGGAGGCTGCACCCTGGGAGCTCCCAGAGCAGGGGGTCACCCAGCCAGAGGCAACCGACCCCAGAGCCCCAGGCTCTGAAGCACCAAGTCACACAGATGACTCCAGAACTAGGATTTACCCTTTGATGGAAATTTCAAAATGCTGGGCTTTTCTGTTTAGTGGCTATTTTTAACCAAAGTAAAAACAAATTTCAAGAACGCATGAAACGTCTACAAAGTGGAATTACCACGAAACTCTGGAAAATGCCAGGTGGAGACTGTGCCATCTCCAAAGTTAAGATCTGGCCCTGTGACCCTGGGATGTAATTACCATTCTGTGTGTGCCTGTATGGGACCTTCAGGTCAAATAGTCTGAAACTGTGTGTGTCATAGCCACCCAGAGTGGTGTGCTTACAGCAGCAAATGGGAGCTGGATGTAGCATGAGGGACCCTGGGAGCGTCTGGGGGATCCAGGCTTGTTGGGGTGTTTTGGGGTATAATTTAAGGAAGAGGAAGGCTGCTGATGTCAGCTCATCCCGCTTGCTTTTGGGGAAGCAACCTTTGGAGTGAACCATCTTCTGAAAAATGCTCAGGAATTGCCTTCAAGCAGTCCAGAAAAAGCCAGATGTCAACTTAATAACGTGGATGTTGAGGGTCCTGTTCTCCAGCTTTGATTTAGCAGTAATGCAATACCCTTCTTGACTGACAGTGCTCAACCCTGAGCTGTGTGTTTGACCACAGTCCAAAGCAAGAGCCATTCATCAGCTGAGTTGACGGTAGTGTGTTGCTTTGGAGCAGTGGCGTGGTGGGGAAGCAAATCCCCTGCTCGCTGCTGCGTTGGTTGGGTTCGCAGAGCAGTTTTGGTGTGTGTGAACAAGAGTTATGGGAGGAAACAGAAGCTCTGCAGCTCCTGGCATCAATTTTCCCATCCTCTGAAAGCAATTCATCGACGTTAACTGAAGTGGTCTGCATTTCATGGCAAATCACATCCTATTATTTTGAATTTAGCAATCCACTGTGCTTTGTTACTCTCAGCAGAAGATGGGATAAAAATCTATCTATCTCTTCCAGTGGTGTATTAAGTCTGAGCAGAGGAGAGGGATGATGGCAATCTTGTGGACTTAGCTGTAGACATCTGGTAGAAATGGCTAGGGTATCCCAAGGAGCAGAAGGAATTCCTGCCCAAACCCAGATGAATGCTTGGGGCCAATTTCCTTTAAGTTCCTTTGCATTTCCCACCATCCATGATAGTAACTGTGCCCGCGGTTGTATGACAACTTTATAAACTCCATAAAGCATCATTGAAATAATTCATTTGTGGATCACCACCAGGTGAAAACTCTTAATCAATTTGTCCATTTTTGGAAGTTTCCAAACAGCTTTTTCCTTCTTATTTTCCAAGCACGACTCACTTTTATGAAACCTGCTCAAGAGCCTCTGACTTTTAGGCTGGAAACGAAAGAAATACGTGAAGTACAACTTTCATTTGGATTGCATCTCAGCAGGCAGTTTGGTTCTATAAGGTTAACCTGACCTGGGTTGTTCCAGCAGGCAGAAATGGGGTTTTTTTGGTAGAGAGATGTTAGTCAACCTGTGTCAGCTTTCCAGATTAGAAGCTGACTTCTTCCAGCCTTCTGCAATGTATGGTTCATAGATGGAGAGCTTGATTCTTTATCTTTTGTATATCTGACCAGCTCTTATTTACAACAGTGTAAACTGAGAGTGATTCACATTAAGCTAATATAGTTTCAATGACGTGATAGCGGTTTGAAATGAGGAGCCTGAGATATATCGCTTAGTGGAGGTTTACATAATATTTGGAAATCACTTAAGGTTTGGTTTCTTAAGGTTAGCAATGTGCGTCACTTTTATGAAAAAAGACATTCCACCTTTTGGAGTTAATTTGCACCTCCCTTTTCAACTTGTTTCTCTTAGCTATTGATCAAAATACTTGCACTGTCCATGTAAGTACTCCAACAGGGCCAAATTTTTCCCCAGTGCATTTTTTTCCTCACTGGCTCCTTTGGAACAGTGTCAGGAATGAACTTGTTTCATTGTTTGTTTCCAGTTATTTCTGGGATCATGCATACGATCCCCACAGAGCTTTTCTTAATTTTTCTCATAGGTAAAATAATTTTCTTGCTTGCTGTTACACAATGTGCTATTTGCTTCACTTTTTTTCTAAATGATTTTGCTGGCTTTCACACATTTTATCCAGTTGTTACCCTGCTATTAGAGCTTGCTTACTTTAACAAAGCAAATGGCTTGCAAAGCATTCTGCAAAAATGTACCAGCACTCAGTATAACACTGTTAAACCGGCCTAACAACTCTTCCACTGATGAGCTTCACTGGTTTTCTCTGGGCCTCTCATATTGATGCTCTTGTAGGCTGTATAGCGGTGCTGGGGCCACTGGCCCATGCAGCGTTCCTGTTGGCCTTGTAGATTTATTCTGTGGATCACCGGTCTGTGTAGCGATAATGTATAAGTGTTTCTGTACCTTCCGCTAATATATATGGAGAATTGTTTTTCTTCTTCTGGCTATATGAAAAAAATAGACAGTACTCTTTGTTCCCGGTGTCCTTCCTTAGCCCTGTCACACTGCAGACTTTAGCTTGCCTGCCTCTGCTCTGGTCTTTTCTTCTCCTCATAGCTTCTAAGCAGTGCAGTATTTTTGGGGTGCATGCTTGGGTCCAGAGGACATTTGGGTGTGTATCTTTTTCAGTCTTCTCTTTTCCTTTCCCTTGGCAGACCTGTGATCATTGGAGTCAAAATAGCCAGCTGAATGGCCACAAAATTCCCCAGTTGTGAGCAATGACTCTGTTTGTACCAGCCCCATTCCTTCTTAGGAATATCTTTTCCCTGGAGGGAGTTACTGTGGGAATGAACTGACACTTGTTTGGATCACAGGTATCAGAGTCAGGCGCTGTGGAAACCCTAGGCCCTTTTGGTAGAGGTTTTCTGGTGTGATTTGGACCCTGAGGCAAGCCATTGCATGGCTCCAGAGATGCCAGGATGCCTGGGAATTCTGGCCAAGGTGGGCAGGGTTCCTTGTGCCTCTCGTGTCTGTTCCTGGGACAGAGCTGATGGTGCCCTTCTCCATGCACCAGGAGTGAACCTCTGAGCAGCCCAGCCCTTTGTTTCAGCCGAAGCTGTTGTAGCTCTGGAGATGGCTGTTGTAGCTCTGGAGATGGCTGTTGAGATGGAATTAGGAGGCCAGGGAAGGATGTACAGCACCTGCATCACCTTACCCCAAGACAATGTGGAAAGCCTCTGGGGAGGTTTTCACAGTGTGGCTGGACAAAGTCATGGATGACCTCGTCTAGCACTGGTGGTAGATGGTGTTGCTCCAAGTATGGGGCTGGACTAGAGACCACCAAAAGTCCCCTCTGACTGACATTTGTATGGAAAACCAAACAGACAATTAACCAATGTTGCAAATATATAAATTAAAAAAAATTTAACAGAAAAGCTACAGTGTGAAGTAAAACAGAACCGTGAAGGAAGAAATGAGATGAGGGAATGTCAAGATGTTTTGCAATCAATTCTAATGATGGATTTAAGCAGAAAAGAAAGCGACCAAAGGCCTTTGAGCATTTTAAGGGAAATAAGTTATTTATTGAAGTTAATGTTGATGTTAATGGGACTCTACAGCAAGATTACAGCAGCATCTGTCGAAAGCTGCAATGACAGACTTGGTAGTGAAACAATAGCTAGAGAGGTGAAGGAGAAACAGAAATGTATTACTGCTGGGGCAGTTGTAGGATGAATTGGGTGAAACACAGTGAGAAGGTTGTAAAGCGATAGCTGTTCTCCAACAGTGATGTCTCACTTTCAAAGACCTGTATCTTTGAAGACAAATCGTTTTGGCTAAGGAGTCCTGGAAACATTGCTGTACAATTGACATAAAGGCAAATCCCCATTGCTGTGCTCCCCAAACATACTCTGTAGACCAGCTCTGGAGAGGTGGCATCCTGCTCTGCTCTTCTGGTGACCTGAAGCGCAGGCTGGCTTGTGGTGCCAGCATGTAACACTCTGTGGGTCAATGCCTGTGGGCACTGATTGTCTTCCAAGGACAGAAAACACTCCTGAACACTATAGCTGGGAAGAGTGGAGCAAATGTTCAACAATTATGGGTGAGTAAGGGGGAGAGAGAGCGTGGCTCTTCCTCTTCCACTTGTGGGCAGAGGGTGGAGTCATTCAGGATGCATTCTTGATGTTATTTTGGACCCTGAGAAAGCTGGGTTTCTCTTCTCTTCCTCTTGTATTTATTTACTTATTTTTCGTTGCCACATAGGAACCTTGGGGAGGGTAGGCTTCTTGCAGCCCAACCCTAGGAGCTGTTGAGTGAAAATTATGTAAATCCTGAGAACGTTGTATGTATGACAGAAGCTGTTCAACAATGATCTTCTCTGGTACGACAAGGATTCATTAAATGTAACTGCTTGGGATCCAAGAAGGGCAAAACAACAGGTGGAGGAGCTTCAAAAAGCAGCTGGAATGTGGCAGCCGATGTCACCCGAGCCTCATTTGCTCCAATAATGAGGCGCGCAGTGATACAAAACCAACATGGCATTTACAGTTATGGCATGATAAATGTTCTCCTATGCTTAACAGCGTATCACATAGTTTTTATGCCTGTACATGGAGATTAAAATAATTTGATACAAGACCTCGTTTTTGCTCATCCCGGTAATGGCCAGGAAGTCTTTGTAATTTGGTCAAGTGCATAAGTGAGCCAGCCGTTTGACGAAGCCCCTGAAGTTGCTCTCATTTGCTCAGCTGCCCACTGTGATGAAATGGTTGGGCGTAGCTATGGACACAGCGTGGCAGATACAAGGATCCATGTGCACTGCAGGAAGCACAGTACTTTTTGGTTTCTTGAAGCGGAGAGACAATCTCCTCCCGGCCAGCTGGCAGGCAAAGGAAATCATATGAGGTTCATGTCCTACAACAGCCATGGGCAGGTGTATCGCTTCCAGGAGATGGCCTCGATTATTCCATTACAGGAACAACAAAATGAAAGTTATCCAAAAGCTTGATGTCCAGGAGACAGGGAGCAATGCCTGTCTTATAGCATGTCCTTCAAAGCTAATGCTTGGGCCTGATGACGGGTGTACCATCTGTGACCAGAGACTAACTGAGCTTTTCTGAGATTATTTCCACAAGGAGTTTGTCTCTAGCACATTGTTCTATGAAGATACACTGGAAACGTAAATAGTTTCAAACTTATCACAGACTTTGGAGGGAAAAAGCATCTGGGCTTCACAGAGGAGCAAGAAATAACGTAAGGATGCTGATTGTTTCATTCTGACCTGAAACAATTCAGTTTAATTCAGTGCCTGGCTGAGTCTTAAACTAGGCATACATTAGGTACTGTGGTTATGGTGAAAATAAACTCTTCTGGTGAAAATACAAGGGGACATACTGTTCCACAGGCTGCCTCAAAATGTTAACATTTGCTTTTGCTCCACCTGAACTTAAAACGTAAAGGGTCTTTGCAGCAGAGAAGAATTGTGCAAGAGGAGTAGAAGACCCACAATAGGTATTGTCCGCAGCGCTGTCTGGCTGGCACTGTAGCAGTTGTGTGTAGAAGTAAGGTTTTCAATTTCCAGAAGTTAAGATAACTCCATTAAAAAAAATAATTAATTCCCATGTCCTGGAGCTAAAGCAGCTGATTTGTCAGATTAATCCGCAAACTCCTCTAGTGCTGGTGGGTCCATTTGCCCCAATACTTATTGCATCTAAGCTTTCAGGACACTATGATCAGAACCACAAATGGAATAGAAAAGGAGTAAGTCTGTGGTGAATTCAGAGCTGGGGAAAAAGCAAGCGAGCACGAAATATCTGTGGTTTGACATAGCAAAGGACAGTCTTTGCTCGGGGATATTCAAGTTGAGCATATTGATTTCTGAAGTAATTAACACATGGTTCTTCATGATCCATTTACCCTTTCTACCAATGTATGTTCAGACAATGACAGTCCAAAACCAGGACTGCTCTTGCTTTTACTGTGGCAAAGATTTCAGGGAGAACAAAAGTTATTACACCAGCTTCAGGCAACACAGCTAAATTAATAAGCATCCTATAAAAAATTAATTTCTCTCTTTTGGAAGGAGAGCTGGAATTTAAGGAAAATATGTTGAACTGAAGTGTGAAGGTGATCTATGGCCAGAGAACACAACTGGTATATGAAGCTAATTGTTCCACCGTTTTGAACAGGCCCGAATGAGAACATTGATTAGAGGAATCTTGTCCTTGAAACTTAAAATTGTCTTCAGTGTGGCACAGGCTTGGAACCCCAAGAGAAAAGGTCAATGAAAGATTTATCCTAAAATAAGGGTTTGGGGTGACATCATGTTGTGACTATGGAGTCAGTGGTCTATAGTAATATTGAAAAATGTATTTCATCTAAGTTAACAGTAACATGGTCTTCCATTGGCCAGGCTTTATTGAAATGTCACTGAAGTAAATTTAATTCATTGTCTTAATGGGTGCTCTTAAATGATTTGGGTAAAATTATCTGAAGTTTATATAGAGAAGAACAAAGAAATGAATAACTTTTAAGATGTTTTGTTAAAAAGTGTCTATGTTTTCAGGTTTCTGTAGTATATTCTGGTGCAAATAAAATGGCAGACATAATTTACACAGGAGAGGAGATCTGACATCTGTAAAAGGCTCCGTACCCAAAAAGCAAGTTGTAAGACCAATAGGTTTTACTCTTTGAAACTATATTTATAATTGCTTTTTCCTGTGGCATGGGAAAAAGCAGACTGTGAAGGTACAAGGTCATCCTCCTCCTATTTCTTGTGTACATCAGCAGTTGTCTTCCAGCAGAGAGATTTTAAGATTCAGCTGGGTCCTGCCCTCCAAACAGACTCGGATTCAGGCTTCTTTCAGTCCTTAGCTTTGATTTTTACCTAGGCAGACATTATTGCAATGGGGGAAGTTAAACAGGAGCAAATCCTCTTATTTTCCATGGCTTTTTTTTCCTTTCAGCCAGCTATAGACTGTGAGTAACCTAGTATATGAACCAAGAAAAGGAAGGGAGAGGGGTTAGAGAAGGAGGAGAAATAGCATAATGAGTCACCCTGTCCACTATCTGCCTGAAGATCTATATTCTGCTCCCTTCTTAAATATAGAAATGATTTCATTCAATTATTAACTCTTGCCAACTAAACATTTGGTATGAAGGGGGCTCTTGGATGCTGATTCATAGTGATGGTTCTCTAAAGGAAAACTGGAGCAATCATGTATAATCTCTGCAATCAATCTTGACTAAAGCAGAAGATATGTATTTAAAAATGCGTTTATTCAGTGCCTGTCACTTCTGTGTCCGTTAAACTGTGAGCAACACTAATGACAACTGATAGGTGCTTTTCCACAGAGATTGTCTTGTGGGCTCCAGATCGCACTCAACTGATGGGTTTTAAAGGATAACAGGACCTTTTTTTTAACCTGTGGAAGCTTTCTACCACCCACATAATCTCAGGGTGGTTTAATATTCCATGTTTGGAGGCTCACGCTGTACCAGCTGCTCCTGGAGGGTCACCACACCCACACAGACTACCTATGATTTCAAATGGTGTCTCACCTAGGCAAAGGGGTAATAACTTAATCTTGAAATCAGAGAACCCAAAGGTACCTAACACCAGGTTTTCATTCCAATGCGAGACACTAGCTCACCTCTGTAAGTCAGTAAGCAGAAGCACATACTCGCTGCATCTGCCTTGCAAGGATGCCACGCTGTCAAATGTTTCATTACCTGTGTGCTGAGGTGTTGAGGATGCTGCTGTGTCAGTAAGGTGATGTAAGGAAGTCAGTGAGACTTTGCTTTTAGTGGTCTATGCTTCTTTACCATGAGATATTTTGACAGGAATAGTTTGAGGGCTGCATTGGAAGTTTTAGAATGGGAAATGGTGCTGGGGAAGGCACTGTCATCTGAGGAGTAAATTAATGCAGAGACATAAATTTGAACCAATAAGTAGGTTAGCACGTTAAAGAAGAATTTCAAACATCTGAGCTGCCCTAAATCATCATGGGAAGAGCTTTGATACTGCAGGAAATTTCCCTACTTATTTTAGGATCTGCAAGCTAGGTGGGAGTCAATAGTAGAAAATATTTTATTCTTCCATGGGAAACAGATGACTTGGCATCTGTCCATCTTGTATCTGTGATGATGGTTGAAGGTAGATACTCATTTAATGCTCTCCTTCCAGACTGATTGAGTTCTTGGTCGCAGGGACCTTAGGTGCTGAAATTGGAAATCAAACAATACATCCTGCACGCAGAGGCACTGTGGAAAAATATGCTTGCCCTTTGAAAAATGTATGTTACTCTTTTTTTTTTTTGCCTTGGACAGGCCAATGATATGTGTTTCATCTTGGTTTTCAAAAATTGCTAGCATTTGTTTCCCATTGCTTGTAAAGCTTCACTGACAAGCACAACTTTCTCCTTTTGTAGCAAACCTGTTTCATATTTCCAGGATCAACCTTCTCACTGTTTTTTTCAGGAGCTAAAATGCCATAAGGAAAGGGAGGGGAGTAATAGTTCTGGCTCCACAGAGCTCTTGTTTGAGGGAACTTCTACCGTCCAACTGGCCAAGTTAATCCAGGCCCTTTGTTCATAATCTGCTTTAGTCTTTTGAGTTTAGCCTTAATTGCTGGTTTGGGTTTGTTACTGCTGTGCCGGAGTGGTGGTGCAGCAGACCATAGCCCAGAGGAGACCCCCCAGACCCCTTTCTTCTCGTGGCTCATCACTTCCTGCAGCTTAAGCTAGGTGTGAGCAAAAGCCATGGTAATATTTGAATCCTCAGGCCTGAAAGAGCTGGCCTCAGATTCAGAGGTCTCCATCCCTTGAATCAAATGCAAAAAGAGGCAGGCATTGCAGGAGCTCTGGAGGCCATGCCTGCTTTGCTCATTTACCTGGCTGTTTACCTGCCTCATCTTCAATGAGGGTTTTTGTTTGCCATCGTGGACTGTGACTGAAAGCTGTTGGACCCTGTCAATCCAATTTGTTCCTGTTGTGTGAGGAGAAGAGGGCCTAAAACCTTCTGGGAGTTGGAGTGGTGCAGTGCATGGGGTCAATCTGCCACTGACTCCTGAGTGAGGGGGCTGTGAAGGAAGAGACTTTGCTTTCTCCCTCTAATGCTGTTCTGTGTAAAGGGGGGAAATCCCCACGGGGAGACAAGGGAGAAGAAAGATAGCGAATGGACATAAATGCAACCAGAAATTCACAGACCTCAGATGAGTGCCCAAACCAAGCTGCGGCATGCAAGGGTGCGCTCAGCAAAGAACTGAGCTGAGGGTGGTGGGAGTGGAGGGACACCACACTCCAGAAGGAAGGCTTTACATCTTTTGTTCCCCAAACTCAGGCAGAAAAGCAAGAGAAGACTGGAGTTTATTTACCTTCTTGGCTATTTTGAGGACAAGACTTCACTGCCTAAACCCATTCTTTCCTGCAAATGTAGCAGAATCTAATCTATTTCTCGAAAGCCATTCTGAGTGAGTGCATGAGAGAAGGGAGTTTATTGGCTTTCATACAATTACTTACTTAAATGCAGATTTGTGTAGTGAGGCAATTATGCATTGATTAGATTGCACAGCGATGGGAAGCATGTGAACGTTTCCTCACCTAACCAGTAGCATTGACTTATCAAGTATGTCTTGATAAGTTAACATGGACAACAGCTATAGACGACTACTGTCATTTGCACTGCAACTGCCTGCTATAAAAGAGTATTCTCGGGCAGAGACATGAAGCCAAAAGTAATTTGATCTTTGCAAGCATCTGTTTTGGACCATTATTGCTGATTAAATTTATTAACAACCACTGGGGAGCATACAACACACACTTTGGACTTACCTTCTGTGGGAAGGAGTACTTGGGCAAAGCTGCGTCTGAACTTGAACCAGGAAAATGAAAAAAATATAAATCTGGATACCATTGGTTTCTTAGGATTCACAAACAGTTTGCAACAAACCGTGGAAGCATTGAAGCTTTTTTTAGTAAGGGAGGCAGAGAAAACAGTTTCAACGCGGAAGTTTCACAGCCAGCACTTGATTTTTATCGTGTTGTGGTTGTACACAGGGAGGAGCTGAAGACAGAAAAAGTACTGACCCTGGAGAGGGTAATCATGAACTGTGAATGATCAGTGCAGCCTGATTCATCTACGGCATTTATGTCTATCTATGGAAAGATATAAGGACATCAAATGCTACACTCACCCAATAATGCCAATTATTTGTTAAGGAGCAGATTCGTCACCATCGTTATTATTAGTACTACATTAGAAAAGCAATGTCCCAAATGAGATCAGGGTTTCCTTATCAAGATGAAACATGTATCATTGGCCTGCCCAAGGTAGAAGGCAACAGGGTAACGTGCTTTTCAAAGTTCAACCATATTTTTCTGCGGTCTTGGTACAAATACAGAGTAAATCCTTGCCTGCTCAGACAAGTCTGAATCAGCTCTAGTTATACATGTGTGCTTACAAAGATCAGTTTTGTGTGTCCCTTGCTGGGAGTCTTCTCCCAGCCCTGGCCGACAAATGCAAGGTTACTGGCAAAGCTGTCCAGTTATGCTGTGGAGGTTACACTTCATGTAGAAGCTATTACTTTGATGCCAAGTCCAAAGAGGAAGACCTTAGGCCACCAAACTCACAACCTGAGCAGATCAAGTGGGAAGGTCTCTACCTTCAAAAGTGCAGAACCCGATTTGCTTCAGGCCATGCAGTGGCTGTGGGGTGCAGCGAGGACCTCCTCAGGACCCATGGGACGCACTATCTCTCATTCACAAGCAAGCACGATTTCTTCCCCTGGCGCTGCAGGGACAGGCCGAGGGGACAGCACCGTGCCACCTCCAAGGTCTGTGATGGAGAGGGAGCCTGGGGCCCCTGCTGCACTCGAGGCATCGCAGAGCACGCCTGGCATTCAGCAGGTGCTTGGCATATTCCAGTCACCGTGTGAACATCAAGGGAATATTCTTTGCTGTGCCATGGTGAAGTGAGGGGGATAACAGCACTAATACAGCTGATCCCTGTTTTTCTAGCCTGCATGTTTTCCTTTATATTTGGCCTTTACTGACGGTGGAATCAGTCACAAGGATGTTTTCATTTGTCTTGTCATTTCCCATCTAATGGCATTTTTAAGAGATTTGTTAAACGGAACGAGCTTGCCTGCTGCTTGTGGCATGCTTTGTTATTTTTTTCTTTACTTTTTAGGGCTGTTTGGTGTTTGGCTCTGGGTAATGCTGGTTTTGATTGCTCTCCTGAGTTGCTTGGTGGAAGATTGGAGATGTTGCTGGCTGTTAAGCTGTTTGCCAGTCGCATTTGGTTGTGTAATTGCCCCGTGCCTCAGTTTCCAAATTATTTCTGGGTTGCGTAGCATCTCTGACATATTCAAAATGTTTGCAAAGAAACAAGAAATTGGATATCCCATACTCCAAACTGGCTTATCTGAGTGCTTAGGCAATGTGAATATGGGCACTTTGATTACCTCATCCCCTTTTAAAAGAAGGTGACCTGTGGAGAGATCAGAGGGATGTGCGGTTTGGAGCCCAGCCTCCCAGGCAGCCCTGCGTCTGCCATCTGAACTGGCACCAGGGCTCTCTGCCTCCCCTCTGCCCATGGAGCCTGGGGGGGTCCCCAGCGCTGCACCATGCACACACCTCCCCCGTGCCGTAGCAACTGGCGCCAAAATGGGTTTTTGATAGTATCCTGAGAGTGGATAGGACCAGGGACACTGTGTTCCCATCTGTATTAGTTCTTCTAGAGAGAGTGACATTTTAAAATCAACCAGTGGAAAATGCTCACAAGATAAAGTGATGAATGAAGGGCCCACACCATCCTTTCTCTGTGCAGTTGCAATTCCCAGTGCATGCAGGGAGGATGGGAAGGACTCGAAGGCTGGTTTGTAAGAGGGGCAGGGTGTTCCCCAGCTGCCCCGGTAAAGCACACACCTGGAGCTGTGCCCTTCCTGATGACTTTTCTGCTGCTTGGTGGCATCAGCCTGAGTGTTTCCCCCCAAGGAAGGCAATACATTTGTATGGCATACTAAAGAAGGTGAAACTTGCTCCTTGTAGGTGATCTTGTGCTGTAAAATCTGGGAGAACTTAGCTCGAATGTTTCACCTGCCCTGCAGTAAATGGTATCAGGCAGTTTCCACAGCTAAGGCATTGCTAACCTGGCAGAGCCATTACTGAGTTAGTGAGCGTGAAGTTATTCTCCGTATGCATGTACTCGGTTAGCATGTCCCCTAATTTATTATCTGTTAGGGTAAGCTAGTCAAATTACAAGGACATCACTACGAAAGCAGCAACATCATCAGCTAGGTTATGTGTCCTTGGTCCTGCAACCAAGTTCAAGTTAACAAGTTGCTTGGGCTGAGCTGCGTATTCTGGTTCTCTATGTATGACTGCCTTAACTGCCTAATCACCAGGCTACTGCTTTCTGTGTGCTGCATGTCTGCTCAAGGCTGCTGCTGCAGAAAGGACAGACAGACATTCCGGGCCCTTTCAGCACTGACTGCCAGCCTGCCTGTCCTTGTGGAGTCCTGCTATTGTACGGTCCTTTTATTAATCTCATAGTCTATATGATCTTCTGAAGACTGCGACTGTCTTCTTTGTTTGCTTGCTTGCTTTTTCTGTAGACAAGCAAAACCCTTCTTATATTCCCCCAAATCCTCTCCTAAGTTCCTTCCTTTCAAACCAGAGGGAGAATGAACTGTCTTGGGATTCAGAAGTAGTTTAATGGGGATTTCAGGTTGGCCCATTAAAGACATGGAAGAATCCCCAGATAAGGGTTGGAATGGAGCCTCCATTTCTCCAGTGCGACTGAAGTTTAGGTCTAGAGTTTTGTCCTAAGTCCTGCTCTTCCCCTCTTAGCTGGCACAGAACTGGTAAGTGCAAATGTGCTTTTTTACCTTTTGAAGGAAACAGGAGTGCTTGGTTTGTATTGGAGGGCAATGGACAGTGTTGTGTTGCTCAGATCCCACTGATTTGCAGGGAATTGTACATTTGATGCAGCAGAGCCTGTAACTCGTCACGCTCGCACACATGAGCCCAAGCGGCTGAGGTGAAGCCTATGAAGATGTAGATGGCAAAAGATTCGTTAAAGTATCACATGGCAAGCGTGTATTATGTGTCTCGCTGTTCTGCTGGTGAAGGAGGCCAAATGATGAAGTCCTGAGGGATCAGTTACTGCATGTGTAACCCTTCTGCCAAGGCATGACTGGCAGCAACAGGAGCCACATTCAGATTTTACCCCATCTAGAGACCCTCTGCTCAGTGGGCTGATTTTCCTGGCACAAACAATTGCCTGAAGAAGAAGAATTTTGTAAAGGCAGGGAAATAAGAGTGTCCAAATATACTGTGCCTTGTTCCCTTTTTCCTAAAGAATGTCTAAATTAAAAAATGTAAAAGAAGGCCTCCTTAAAAATGTAAAACAAGGCCCTCCTTCTCCTTCCTCCCCCCTCCCACAGGCTGTCTATCACTTCTGTGCCCTTGTTCTGGTGGTAGTTGGGAGACCTCTTGCTTTCCACGTACCTTGGAGGAGCTGGATGAACGAAGCAGAGCTGACCAGCTCAGGCTTCTTTATGCTACACCAACTGCAAACTGATCTCTACTTCAGGACAAGGCACTTTGTTAAAAAAAATGCCTCCCAAATGCAGTAAGAAAATATATATAAAATAAATGTCTCACAAGCCTTTGCTTTATTTTCCTCCCTTCCAAAATTGAGAAGTTGCTTTTTCTCCAGGCCCGCTGCAGCTGGTTGGGTTGAACATGGCCCACCATGGGAAGGCAGCCTCTGCCCTGCGGTGAAGGAGGTTGCAAGCACCCATACAGGCTCTCTGTCGCAGGAGGCAGATGATGGAGGCCACCAAGCAAAAAAAGATGCCGAGAATGGTGCCAGAAACAAAAGCAAAGATGATGCCCTTCAGGAAGAAGGCTTTGCTAGGTTTTGGTCTGGGGTGTGCTTGAAGGAGAGAGAAGTAAGAGTGAGAACAAAAAAATAAGGAAAAGAGGCAGAAACAGCTATGAAACACTGATGGCAAGAAACAGAGAAAAAGCCCAAAAGTAGTTTTTTGGGAGCAGGTTCCCTCTGGTGCATGGGGAAGCAGGACACTGCATGTTGTCCCCAAGTTCTCCAAAGGTTTTCAGATTCGCTTCATACCTGGGATGACTTGAGAGAAAAAGCCCAAAAGTAGTTTTTGGGAGCAGGTTCCCTCTGGTGCATGGGGAAGCAGGACACTGCATGTTGTCCCCAAGTTCTCCAAAGGTTTTCAGATTCGCTTCATACCTGGGATGACTTGCTTGGTGTTTGCATGCAGGTGGGTAATGTGTCCTCCTGATGTTCAAAACAGTCACAGCGCGAGCAGGGTGAGAAGGGGAGAGGCAGAGAGAGGCCAAGGTGAGGCTGTCAGAGCAGAGCTCAGCCGAGCCGAATCAGAAAGGAAAGGGAAATGGGGCAGTGAGGCGAGAAAGGCACAGGGGCTGGGAGAAAAAATGGGAGATGGAAGACTGTGGGTAGGAGGTGTGGGGATGGCTTTTGAGGGCTTTTTGGGTCCCCAGTGACAAGCCTGGCTGGCTCTGCCAGCTCCACGGGCAGGGTGAGGCAGGCTCAGCGTCAGCAGCAGGCGCAGAGTTAGGCCCTGGCTTCCATTTTATTTGAAGCACTGGTGGTTCAGGGCTGTTTTAAAGGCAAGCAGGTCTTTAATGCCTACATTTTATTGCTGTCCTTCTTCATTTTTCAGCGATGAAGAGAAACTTCATCTGGGAAATGAGCGTACCTAAAATCGGCCTTCAATTGCCCTGTGCATGACTATGCTGTGTGAGTGCCCCACGTCAGGCGCTCCGCCATACCTCCTGCCTGTATGAGATAAAGTTTGGCGGCAGTGTTTTGGCTGGGTCAGGAACGTAACCCTGCAGGCATTAAACGTCCTGGAAGCTTGATTAACGCTGAAGGGAACACTGAGGTGCTTTAGCTCACTGACGTTTTCACTTCTGCTGCATCAAATGCAGGGAAACATGCCGTGAATGCACAAAGAATATTTAATACGGATGATGTAATACTGTGATGTTGCTTCGGTGGCTCTCCGGTGTTATTCAACGCTTCTTCCTCAGCAGAACGATGTGAGTGAAATGAGATTTTATTAAAGCAAGGAGCTCAGTGTATCGTTAAGCATTCAGAGCGATGTCTCCATTTCCTTTCTAAGGCTGTGGTGCTGAAAGCACATCCCATTTCAAAAGTGAATGTTTAACTACAAATGTAATTTGTGAGAAAATAATCTTTTTTTTTTTTTTTTTGTCTTTTTGAAATCTGCTGAAAGCATGCATATTAGCAGAGCAGCCTTTCTTGCAGGGTTTTAATTTTCTTTTCCTTCCAAAGGCGCTGCATAAGAAAGTTGTTTGAGTGATTTCTCCCCAGCTATTCTGCTGAGCGATTCCTAATTACCCTCAGCGTTTGAAAGGTGAATGGTACTCTTATATAATCAACATTAATAATTCAGCTTAGTCCAAGAAAGCTTATTGCAGCTAGTTCTTTGATGCCAGAAAACCTCTACTAAAGCATTCATTCTCAATTTAATTCATAAGCTCCTAATAAAGCCAGTCCAGCCAAAGTATTTTAACTTGGCTCCTACAGTTAAAAACATAGCTGAAATTGTTTCAGGTGGGCTGTGGTAAATAGGTATTGTAAATTTTAGTAGAATTTTACTTTTCCACTCTGTTTCTGATCCTCAGGATCGTCGGTCTTTGGGTTAATAGAAGATTCCCTAGAAATTATGTGTATGCAAACACACTTTCTCCTTCCTTTCTTTCTGTATGCCTTCTTTCTTTCTAACTGCCCTCCCTGGTAGAAATGCTGCTATGTGAAGTGATTAGCATAAATGGAGGCGAACAGCAATGATGTTCTTTATAACACGAGCATAAAAGGTCGCACAAGATTTCCAGAGTGCCTTCCCATCACATTGAGCCACCACAACCTACTGTGACAGAGTCAACACAGTTACTGGAAGATAATGATCTTGTGCTCTTTTACTGATGGTAATAAGAGGAAGAATGCATCGACAGACTGGTCCTATCAAACCTGCAATGTAGAGAAACTCCAAAGAAACAGAAATATTTTACTAGCCTCCACCATTTTATGATAGAGAAGACTTTCCATAGGAATAAGTTTTATCAGGTCTGATGGTGACATGCAGCAATGTAGATGTTTACCTCAGCACAGTCCATGCAATCTGGGAGGAACAGAGATCCTCCGAAAGCAATTATTTCTTTGACACCACTGTGCTTTCTAAGAGCAGCTACTAGAGGCGGGTGAAAGGATTTCTGTCAATCACATGTAAAAGTTTTCATGTTTAAATTTATTTCCTTCTATGCTAGCTAATTTCAAAGGGATGAAGGTGGACATTTGTCTTCTGGGGGCAAAGGAGGGTGCTGGTGATGCAGCAGGAAGGTGGAGGTACAAAATGATGTTGGCAGGCTGGAGTCCTTGAAGGTCCAACTGGCCATTTGCAGCTGGGAGCATATGCCACACGTACATGTGTTAGAGATTCTCACTGGCTAGAGAAAGAAAAATAGCTCCCTCCTTTCATTCTATCCTTTATAATTATTACTGAGATTTTCAAAAGTTGGGAGAGTCAAGGGAGGTATTTACCATTTGAGCACCTGCAAAAATAGTCACTCCAACTCCAACATAAACAACGAAAAAAACATTGCAGGGAGCATTTTTTAAAGGAAAACAAAAAAGGTGCTTCTGCTTGAAATGCCTAATCCTGTGAATGTGTTTGTGGGAGTGCCATTATTTCTTAAAGGCATCCTAAAGCTCAGCTGTTCAAAGCTTTTTTACTTTACCTGTGGCAAATGAGAGTTCTGGTGAATGTTTCTTCACACTTTCAGTTTCAAGACTCAGAATAACATATTCACTCATAGTGGTTGAGAGAAGTAATTTCTAACAGAAACACCATCTTTGCATTTCTCGGCTTTTCCATCTCTCAGATGGGCATAATACTTACAAACCCTGTAGGTGCACCAGAAGGATCACTGGGTTGTGAAGTGCTTTGATACATCAGGATGTGAGATGCTGAAGAAGAAGAAAATACTCTGATTTTTCTTTTTAACATGTGTAATATGTCCACGGGCATTATTGCTTCAGTGTTAGCATGATTTCTTGGGGGTCTGACAGTGCTTAAAAAAAGGTAAAGGTAGTGTTTTTTTCAGACTTGATGGTTTGCCTACCTTCAAAAATTTGTGATTGCATGTCTCGGGATTGAAAAGCATTTGACAGATACTGAGGAAATTGTACTTTTGTCCAAAGAGGGAAAATGATCCATGGTAATTATCATTGCTGGTAACACAGAGGCAAAAGTAGCGTAACAGTATCTTAGAGACGACAGCAGCCAGCCAACGCTTGGGTTTCCAGCTGACGTAAACCTGCGTGGCTTGGCACAGACCAGGTGCTCCTGGAGTCCATGGGGTGGTGGCCCATCGTCTGCAGACGGGTTGACACTGCGTATTGAGTACTGCCGGTTTAACTCTGCCAAGTTCTGAAGTGGATGGGTTTCCCAGCTAAGCCATTTACTTCAGCCGCTTGGAAGTGGCTGTGGCTAAACGAGGTGGAAACCAGCTGAGAAAAGGCTGGACCTAGAGCCTCCACCTCACTGGTGGCTGGCACTGCTCTCCCTGCCCCAAGAGGGAGCTTCTAACATAGCCAGGGTGGGATGGTCTTGTACAACTTTTCATAGTTCATCTTGCACAGAAGGAAGGGCCATGGGTTATTTTGAGACAAGGGAGTCCTGTCTGCTCCAGATGATGAGAATCACCTGGCCCAACTACTTTTATTTTTTTTTCTTTTTATTGCAACAGTTGTTACTAAGTTTTTGGGAGTTCATTAAGTATGTTGTAGCAGTCCAGGTATTAAAAATTACTGTGATTTTTTTGGCTTTTAAAAGAGTCTAGAAAACTTCTTTGGACAAAATATTTATTGTAGGCTATTTAATGGAGTTCATTTCACGTTTGTCTATTCAGCATTATGCTTCATTAGCTGTGGGCTTGTTGTATGATGACGTGTAATCAATCAATCATGTACCGTTTGTGATTATTATGCACATAAAGCCAGATTTCTTTGTTTTAATGTCCAGACTGGTATGCATTTTTTCTTGTGCTTTTCCAGTGCTGAACCATAGATAAGACCAGTCGTTAGTCTCCGAGATATCTGTCTGCTCAGGAAACTGTGCAGAGAAAACAAACTGCCTCCTTAATTAGAAGGCTGTGGCTGCTCCTGATTTGAATGACTAAATATCCTTTTTCTCTCAGATTAATATGCTGTGTGGGAGGACCCACTAGAAAAACCTGTGGTTGTTATTGCTGGTTATCTTTGCGAAGGAGTAGTCTTCGTGGAGGTTCGGTGGCCTTGAGGGACGCCATGTGGAAAGGGTGCAGTGTGATTTGGAGCCCTGTCGATGGAGCCCCAAATCCACTGCGCATTTGAAGGGATAGCATTCTAAGCCCTTTTTTAAAGAAGAAATGTTAAGTCATTCCTTATAGCTACTTCTCGCAAATGATTTATAAACATTACGGCTGTTGGGAAAAGAACCGTGCAGCATAGGTTTTAGGAGGGATGATAAGGTTATGTGGAGAAAAGATGTAAATTAGGAAAATTGCTGTTACTCCAAGAAATCCCTCCAACCCATGAAAGACATGAGATTTCTACCTACTCCTCCCCACTGTGAATTTATTTCTCTGGATACATGACATTTTTGAGGGTTGGAAAATATGAGTGCGGATTGGGAAGGAAGCTGTGGACTTCCCTGCAACAGTCAAAACCAAAGGTAATTGTTAGCTCTGCAGGAACATGAGCTAATCTGGAGCCCGTGCTTCATACCAGTCCTTACTGGTCAAGAGCAGCTGTGAATAGACAGAAAATGATACAGTGCGGCAGCCAGTGCCCTAGCTATACGGGTAGTTAAAATCAGCTCAGAGCTTCTCTTCTTCCATGAGGCTTCATTCTTAGCACTGCTCTTTGCAATCTTGTGACTTTCTCTTTGTGTCGAATAACAGTTAATTATTTTGTTAAATCCAAGTGGAGATGCACTGAGTCCTCACTACTCAAGAGTCATATGATGTTGAGCAAAATGCCAAAAATTTTGCTGCTGAAGAATGGGGCTGTGAAATACAGCATTATCATCTGAAGCAAATAGCCCAACTGGTTTTCTGTTTGTGTCTATTTACACATGACCTCTTTTGACTTTGAAATGTAGTTGAAAAAGAAAATTCATTTGCTATTATTTGAATTTCAGTCATGCCTACAGAGAGAGAGAAGAGTCCCTTTGGGATGAACCTGTAAGCAGTCACTACCTAAAAAATAAAATAGAAATAATGGTGAAGTTGAGTGGGAACAGGTGGATAGATGGAGTTTCCCAAGGTCATAGGAAAGAGGTAAGATAAGCAAGGGCTCCTGAGTTATGCTTGGTAGAACAGCTTCTAGGTCATCATGCCTCCTTAACTCCAGAGTCACCTTTTCTGCAGCCAAGTCTTAGGCTCTCCTAGCCTGTGAAGGCAAGCTTCTGCTCCAAATTGGATGGCAAGGACTTGAGCAGGGGTCTCACACATGTAAGGGAAACATCCCATGCAGCGGTCTTCAGACACCACTGGTCCTTGATCCAAGTAGCACCCAGTTTAGCAATGCTTCAGCCATTTGGTGTGTTTGTACCACACTGGTGAGCACGACACAGGACTATCTCATAAATCCAGAGTGGGGCGGGAGGGGACACAACATGGGATGTTGATTTACACCTCGATTCAGGATCCCTGGTTTCTTTCTTTTTAATTCTGGTGTGGTATTTACACCCGTGAGTAGGTGGAAATGGCAGTTCCTTGTGTTAAGCAGCAGCTTAAAACTGCTAGTTTTGATAAGTCATTGGTGTCCACAGTGATAGATAGATGTAGAGGTAATCCTAGCACTGGCTTCCATTGGCTATCCATCTGGATAAGGGAAATGCTCCATTTTATCCATAGTTATATGATTTTACGCAGGAACTCTGTTATTCAAAGAGCAACCATTGCTCCATCTGGACAAAAAAATAGGCAAATACTGTCTCCAGTAGTAGCATGGGCATGGTCAGGAGACCAGAAGATGAAGAGTTAGGATGAAGGGACATCTGTGTATGCTCACACAGATACGTGCTCACACACCATTTTTCCCAACATTTGGCCAACTCTGTGGATGTGAGCTGACCACAAGTGAATGGGATAAATTTTTTGGCTCTCCCTGGGTGTGTTTTGCTCAGCTCCACTGGAAAAGCTTCTAAGAGCTATTTGCTGCTAATCATTCTCAAGCAAGGAATGAATAGAAAAGTATCTTACTAGAATGATTTACTGTTCATCACGCATAATAAATGAATAGAGTTATTCACTGGCAGTCACACATCTCTGGCTAATCCTTTTGAAGGTCACTCGTACCAGTCACCAGTCTCTTGTCACAGCTACTGCAGTAGGGAGCAATGTGTTGAGGATAGGGAATTGTTTAAAAAAGTGGGATCAGGTCCGTCAACTGGTAGGGGTTTGTTCTTCACCCTGATTCATACACCTCACATCACCGAGGACTAGTAAAGGGAAGGCCAGAAACAGATGAAAATGTAAGAACGCTGTTTGAATTATTAAATCATCTCAGCCCAAAAGAAAAGAGCTGTCAATGTTAATTGGTCTTTAGGGAAGTTGGAGCAGAACAGTTTGTTCTGGGATGTCCTCTCATGCCTACATATTACACTAGCCAGGTTGCAGGGGATCTGCAACAGCTTCCTCTTGGTGCAAAGCCATCTGACTGGAGGAGAACTGGATTGCAACACATTATTAGCATTTTTATTATGTACTACTTCAAGTTCTTCAAAAAGCCCCCTGATCTGAGTTTTGTGTTGTAATTTCCTTCCTCTGTTCCAGAGTCAGACAACACCAGAAGAGAACAGCATTGTGACCTCACCCATAAGAAACATTCAAGGAAATTAGGCCATCATCATGACCTGGAAGATATACTTGGGCACTGCTCACTCCCTGGGACTAAAAGAAACTTTAAGGGTGTTACTACCCACCTCTCACAGCTACAGCAGAGTCTGCTGGTGACTCTGTTCCCTGCCTGAGCGGGTCTGAGCACCACGGAAAGTGCTAAATGTCTACAGATCATTTGCAATGTACTAAATATATACTTTGTGTTTCAACCTAAGGGAACCCAGACTCTTATCACCCACCCAAGGGCATACTGCATGCCAAGGAGTAGCTGAGGTCCTTAAGCCCAGGGCTGAGAGCTGTGGATAGCAACACCAGTGAGTAACACATGTCCCAGCCTGACAAAATTTTTCCCTGCTGAGGGGTCTGTGACTCATCTGGTGTAGACAGGTATGGAGCTGCTGGAAAAGGCAATATTTCTTTCCCATTTCCCATAGGTGTGAGGTGATCATACCACCTTGTCGTGGTTTAACCCGGCTGGCAACTCAGCACCACGCAGCCGCTCGCTCACTGCCCCCTCCCTCAGTGGGATGGGGGAGAGAATTGGGAAGAAAAAAAAGGTTAGAGCCGTGGGCTGAGATAGAGACAGTTTAATACGAGAAAATAATAATGATAGTAATAATGAGAATGGTAAGAGAATATATAGAATATACAAAATGAATGATGCACAATGCAATTGCTCACCACCCCCCGACCGATGCCCAGCCTGTCCTGAGCAGCGATCACTCCTCAAGCTGCACTCACTCGCCCCGCAAACGACCGACTAACCCCCCCCGAGCATGACATTCTATGGTATGGAATAGCCCTTTGGTCAGTTTGGGTTAGCTGTCCTAGCTGTGCTCCCTCCCAGCTTGTTATGCACCTGGCCGAGCAGGAGAAGCTCAAAAAGTCCTTGAGTAGTCTGAGCACTACTTGGCAACAGCTGAAAACATCAGTGTGTTATCAACATTCTTGTAGTATTAAATCCAAACCACAGCACTATGCTAGCTACTATGAAGAAAATTAACTCTATCCCAGCTGAAACCAGGACACACCTGAGAGGCAGGAAGTGATTAGGGAGAAACTGAGAAACTTGCTGTCCCAGTCTTTCTTTCTGCTTCCCTTCGTCACTTCAGATAATCACTCATTTTTGGTTCATTGTTCCTGGGCCTTGGTCTGGCATCTTTGGTGTGCCTGCAAAGGCCACAGACCTGAGTGACTGTCTTGTTGCCATGGCTAGGGCTCGGCCTTCTTCCACCTTCTGCCAGCTGGGCCAGGTATCAATCCCATTACTCTGAAAGATGCTGATCTTAAAGATACCGAATATTCCTGTTTCGCAGCAGGCCGCTGTTTAGATATACTGACAAGGAGAACTGCATAAATGGTACCTATTTACAGCACTCACAGTGCCTCAGTCTTTATACAGCTTCATTGATAGCACTGCTGCTGTCTGTGGGTCCAGAAGCTCAGCCTGTTCACAAGGCTGAGCCTAAAGCCCTGGGACTCCAGGAATTGCTGTAGTGATCGCTTGGTTTTGCTCCGGATTCAGAGCAAATCTTGGTGAGCGCAGACTGCTGCTATCCATTTCAGGATCCTTGATATACTTCCATTCTATACTTCAGATAATAAATACAGGGGTGTTGGCTGATGTATCTTAGGGAGGAGGAATGGGTGAGTCTACCTGGAGAGAAATAAAAAAAATGTACATGCAAGGAACATCATTCTTGCAGAGGCTGTGCTTAATCCACACAATTGCTCTCTTCTGTGGGCTCAAAAGTCATACCCCATGGTATCTCCTCTCCAGGAAAAGTTTCCCCAGATATATCCTGTGGAGGTTTCAGGTGTGGGCCACACCATGGTGGTTGCTGACTTGCCCACCTCCAGTCCTGTCTCCGGGAGTGTGTTTGTTTGCTGTACTGGTGTGTCCAAAATGCAGACAAATTTCAGAGGGCCATTGTTGCTGCTCTGCAGCAAAGCCAGCTGAGGATTTATTTTTGGCAGGCTGTTAATAAATAAAAGGACATTGAAAATACAGGTCACAGAGTACAGCAGTATCCACTCCTGCTCTTCTCTGCTGGGCTCAATGGAGTGACACTAATCCAGCCTCTTTCTCCTTTCTCTGCAGCCTTCCATTTCAGAACCAGTTTTGCATGCATTCAGGTTGTAGGGATATGAGAGTTCGGTTTGTTTGCTTGGCAGCTCTGAAACCTGAACCCCACTTCAGAACCAGAACCGAAATCTCCTTCTCTGTTTCCTCCCACAGATTCCTGTTTTTGGCTGTGGGGAGCAAACCCATGTGCACGTTTTAATTTTTTTCTTTTTTTGCTCACAAAAGACACCTTCCCTGCCCTGAAAGTCCCAATGATACTAAAAACAACCAAGGAGCTCAATGACGTGAGTCCTGCTGCACACACCAACGTTGAGTACGATGTCAGTCAAGCTGATCTCTGCAGCTGTGCTTCAGAGGCTTAGCTTGTTGTTATCAGGGTCCAGCAGGCAAAACAGCACCCTGAACTTGGCTGCTGCTCAGCTCCAGCTCTAAAACCCTCTTTCTCACCTACCTCCAAATTAAAGCAATGCAAGCCCCGTGCTAGTTAGGAGTGCAGGTGGGAGTAACCCATGAGTGGAGAGATGAGAAGTTTGGAAGTAGGCTAGACTGTTTCTTCTTATGCCTAATTGTCCTCTGGAAGTGCCCTCGTCGCGTTAAGTCACATCACTGTTGTTCAGCTTTCCCACGGCACCTGGCATATCCTTCTGCTTCAGTGGTACTGTCCTTTCGTCCTCTCCCCTTGGAGCACCATGCTACTTCATTTGCCTTCATAAATTCATCTAGTTGTGCCACTGGTGGGTTTCCCTTGTCAGGTCATACCAGCTTTCCTCATATATCCTTGATTATCCTCGTTACACTGCTGGGGCTTGCTTTCTTTTCAGACCTTTGGCCAGTTGGTGTCCCTGTGATGCTCTGATGGAAGGGAAAAGGGCACTGCAGATGTAGAAATGGGGCTGCTTTGCCCATCTTTCCCTTCTTCCCAACATCTGTTCAACCTCAGCCAGCCAGACTGGCCCAGATGTCTCCCCTTCTTCTGGTCATTTCCTCCCCCTCTTAAAATCCCTTTTCACATGGTATTTCATTGTATGATACAGGAAGAGAGGAAACAAGGCGAAGGAAAGAGTTAATTTTGTCAACTTTATATCAAACTTCAGTAGGAGAGGGTCATGGCAGGAGCCCAGGTGGAAGGAAAGCGTAGGACAAAGGGTCAGAGAGAGGGAGAAAGTAATTGTAACCTGCCACAGCAGTGACAGATAGCAAAACCAAGTAGAGTCAGGCTTACAGTGCAGCGAATTATTCTGCCAGTAAAGATATGAGAGCAACTAATATCTTCTTTTGCCCCAGGGTTTATTTCTCCGTATTTATAATACCATTACCAAGAGACAACTTTGCAGAACAACTGCTTGCTTCATTTCAGAAGCAAGGAATGGTGGGTTGCTCCACAGAGGAAGAAGGATCCTGAAGTGGGATATGAAAAAAAAACCACGTGGTTTTTAGCCTGAGTAGAGGAAAAATGTGGGAAGGATCCTGAAGTGGGATATGAAAAAAAAACGTGGTTTTTAGCCTGAGTAGAGGAAAAATGTGATTGAAAGAGTCTGAAGTGGACACAATAACAAATTCAAGATAATGATGTTGAAAGGCACTGTTTCTCCTTGTGATTTCCATAATGATGGAAGCGAATCTGTGCCCAGTCCTGGAATCTCTTACTTAGAAATGTTCTAAATCATCAATTACCAACAATATTCCTGTTTTTTCTTGTTTTAACAAGGTGTCTCCCACTGAATGGTCACATTTTGTTTTATTTCCTTCTTTCCATTCACAGCAGAGTGGTCTAGATTTTCCATAGATTAAATTTTCAGTGGGAAAACTATTATTTACTTAAGCTCATTAAAGAAATTCCTCTGCAAATTTCAGGGTGGTAACCAAGAGCCTCTGATTTCTATTTTGAACAGGGAGGAGTCAAGAGTATTCCAGATATTCCTCAGCCTCCAGGCAGGATAAAGCACCAGATTAACAATGTACTGGGGATGCTAATGGAGAAGCTGGAGAGTGAAGAGAAGCCTTGAGCTCATTTCTAACACTGTCTGGGCATTTATAAAACACTTTGTGCAAATTTGAATTCCTCTAGAATGTTGTAGCTGGTGTTGTTCCTACTAAAGACCGGGTCTGTTGACCACATGAGGCCATGGGGCAGCTGGACCACCCATGACTCTGTGTCATTTTCAGTCATTTTATTATTTACCAGAGGGTAAATTTTACCATACTAGCATGTAGAAAGTTTATTCTTCTCCAGACAATTTTACAACTGTCTCTTTACAGAGATGGTACTCACTCTCAAGTCATTTGTTCAGACTTTACATGATGCTGTAAGAAATTTTATCAGCTCAACTGTGCAGAGACTGATAACCCCCTTCAAGTCAGCACAAAACCATTTGTAAATTAGCATGGGCTATGTAAAAAAACAGAGAGCAATAATGAATTATGGGAAAACAAGTCCTACCAGATGTCTCCTGTGCTGTGGACAGGATGCCTGTCTACCCCAGATTTTCAAGTGCATGTCCAATTTGGTGCTTTTCTTAGGTATCCAGGCTGAAACTTCATTTTTGCAAATGCTGAGCCTCAGAAACTCTCATAGACTGTTGGTGCACTTGAAGACCAGGCAGACCATATTGAGGAATGAGGTACTCTTTTCTCAACACTTTCCAAAGTTATGACATCTGGTTTTAACGCTCAAGCTTTTAAGTAGTTTTCATGAAAGTGTGCAAGAGACCACCCAGGATAGCCACCAGCCCTGTGGTTAGGAAACTCATCTGGTTCTTCTGGTGTGACTCTTTTTCTCTGTTTCTGGTTTTGAGAAGAAATTCAGCCTGAAGCTGGAAGAATTTCATCAAGTACTGTTGTGACTAACAGCATTGCATACCAAACATTGACATGAGAAAGGGCATCTCAAGTTGTAATGACGGTGATGAGATCAATATGTTGCTTTTTCTGCAGAGATTGCAGAAGCCTTACCAACAGTAGTTGAAGCATTGTAATTCTGCTGCAGGAGACAGTATTAAATGTTCTTGCACCCATATTATAGATCAGGAGGTTTGCTGCCAGACGTGAGTGACCTGATTTTTGGAAACACTTGATTCTGGAAATCAAGCCACCTGCAAGATGACCAAATTCATGCAATGAATCAGCAGTGCAGAGGAGAGAAAGTTAATCCCTGTGGTCTGAGATGTGGCAGCCAGGCTGAGCTTCCTCTCTACATGCGTGCCGCTCCTCGATGGAGGAACGGGAAGAGGAATTAATGTTAATGTTATGCTCAACTGCAGCTTTACATCTATAGTCCCCTATAGTGGGAGAAACCAAATAGCATGGACCATTACCAGGAGCTGTAAGAAGCAGTTGTGCGTTGTGATGGAGATGAGCTGGATGGGTCCCTGCATTGCTCTTCCCTTTCTCTACCTTCCCTCCCCATAAATCATTCCTGCACACATTTTATGCCTACCCAACGCATACAGAAATAATTAAAAAGCTTTGGAGAGGAAGTGTTTCCCATGATAAACCAATTTTCTCTTGGTACTTAAGCGCTGTGGAAAATTGACAACAAATTGCCTCTGGCAGGATTAGGGGTCCCCGGTGAGGGATTGTGTGGAATCTCAAGAGACACCTGCCGCACCTGCAGCGCTCCCCCCGCACGCCTGCCTCTCGCCTCTCGCTCCGCACCGGCTGGGGGGGGCCAGGCTGCCCAACCGCCTGCTTTCTTGTGCGAAGCAGCGTGAAAGCAGCTTTGCAAAACAGAACGATCGTTGTGCGAGGCTGGAAGAGCCGGCCGTGCACCAGCCAGGCTCAGAGCAGGGTCATCGCTGCTGGCTGTGCCGGCGCAGGGTGAGGTGCTGGCCAGCGTTGCTGGACAGGAGTACTGCTTTTGCAGTCTAACTAGAAAAATCCCATCAAGTTGTGTTTTCTACACCTGTAGCAGTAGCAAATCTTCCTTTTTTTTTTTACTTTCTAGGTCAGGGTGTTGGGAATCTGGAGGTGACCGTACATGAAAACGAATGAGGCTGTGTGCAGGGAGAGCAGCTATGTTCGTCACGGTACTAGCCTTATGTACTTGTGTTCAGGCTTATCTAACCATCACTGCTGAATTTTGGTTTTTAAGCCTTTTTTCCTCTTCTCTCCTCAAACACTGAGCTCTTCTAGAGCAGAATCCCACTGCTGGTGCTGGATACACCTCTTTTATGCAGTGAGACAGGCTGTAACAAAATTTATTAGACTGCATTATAGAGTATTTCATTCCCTTGGTAGTTTTGACTTCATATAACCAAGCAAGAGCTAGAAGGCAGTGGCACTATCTACAGCTTAATGGCAGGCACCTGAACCCACTAATCACTAGCCACGTGGGGTTGGCAGGGAAATAAAGGCTCATCACCAGTCCATGCCACAGCTGTGGTGAGCCAAGGTGGTTTAGGTCAGTGGTGCTGGAAAATGCTGGGTTGCTCAGCTCGGACTATTTGCAGCATTTTGGCATTGCAGTTTGTGACCAAAGGCAGTGAGAAGTCTCATCTGGCTAAAGCTTACTGCTGGTAGCAAGTAAGTTTCTGCATGTTTTGGGCTTGTTATGATCCTGAAGTTTGCAAACGTGCTGGTTTATGCTTGGAGAGAAACCCAGCAAAACACCTCTGTCCTCTGCGGTGGTAATCTCAAACCAAGCTCTGCTCGTTTTGGATGGGTTTTACCTCTGCGTCTGCAGCTGAAGAGGTTCTTGAATGCTGTTGTGGCTGCGGGAGGGCAGTCAGTGTTGTTGGGAGGAGCTGAGGGGGTTGTGGGTTCTTTCCTGTAGTCCATTTGGGCTCAGTGAGCAAAGCAGCGTGGGGGACTGGCAGCATGCTGTGGAAGCAGTTATTGTGTGTGATGGCTTTGAGCTATGAGGCCCTATTACCAACCATTTTCTACTTGCATTATAATTTTTAAAGGCTTAAGGCTTGTTGCTGTTATGTTTAACTGGACACATGGCTAATGTCTTACAAAGATGGGGGACAAAATTACATCTACTGGGGCATGTGCAGCCAAATCTGGACCTTTGTTTTCTTTCAACATTGTGCCAAACTAATGGATTTGAGTCTGCTGTGTATGAGCTCTGGTGGCTTACTTCTGCCAAACAGATTTTGTTTTGCCTTCCTTGCTCTGTAATGCTTCTGTCTTGTTTTGTGGGCAAACTAAAGTCACCTTGGGTGTAGACAACCCAGTATGTGTAGGATTAGAGTTGTCAAATCTGCCAGGTTTTCCTGGGATTGGTTATCACCTGGTTTTAAAGTCTGTTAGAGAGAGAGGCTAATAATAATTTTTTTTTTTAAAGCTGTCCTTACTAATCAGAGGCTTTTTCTACCACCTGTGAGAGCTGGAGAGGCCCTGGTTGAAGAAGAAGTTGCTCTGAGTATCTCAAGTTTGTGATTCCTCCATGATCCACAGCCCTTATTTAAATAATAATAATTAAAAAAAAAAATAATCCTGCAAGCTATCAGTGGAGTGGATTAAATGTGGTGTTTGGGCATTATGGCTTTGTTCGCTGGTGTCTGACTGGATATGGGTATTAAACGTATTGTTTCATTGATGGAGATGGTGTCCTATCACTGATGGATTTTTCTGGGGTCTGATAAGGTTTGAGCTCGCTCTGCCTTTGGCTCAGTGAAGGCTAAGTATTGCTTCCTCCCTTCCCTCCCTCCAATACAGCTTTTTCTTTGGAAGCTTAGTATTTCTGGGAGCATCTCACTTGGTTATAAATATTGAATGGGTTCAAGACTGACTGGGAAACATGAAATCGGTTCAAGATGGACTCAATGAAAATATACAGGAGTTGAAAATGTGGGAGATAACAAAGATAAAAAGTGATACTAAGGTGTTATTGAGTGCCAATTAGAGATGATATCAATGGTACAAATGACCCTCGGATATCTCATGCATCGCTTAAGTCCCAGCAGAAATACTCTGGCCTCTGTAATGAGGAGCTGGATCTGCTGGTGTCGGCCCCTGTGAAGTGTGTGTGAAGAGGAGGAAGGCTCTGTGGAGAAATCTGCTTTAAGTTAACTGGAAAATATGTTAGGGTGCTTTGAAGCTCTTGTCAGATCTTGGGTCCCATTAGTCCCTGTTGAGGAGTGAGCTAAGGAAGCCTTAATGAGGGAGGGGTCTTGCTCTTGGCAGGGGGAAATGCTTCATGTTAGATTTTTTTTTTTTAAATAAATCCAGTGGTGCTTGTAACCCTCCATCCCTATAGGCATCTACTGGGAATTGTCTACGAGTGTGTTTCTGGGACGAAACCCTTCAACAGGGAGGAGGAAAGCTGCTAGTATCATCCCTGTGCATGAAAAGGGAAGGACTGGGAAGCTGAGATGAGTAGGAGACATGACAGGCGTGCAACGTGCTGATGGATCTGTGTGCAGTTTAACAAAAAAACCTCCCAAACAAACTTGCAAAAATTCAGACAAGGGCCACAAACCCAGGGTTGGGGTTAGAGAGGATGCCTTCTTGTGGTGAAATCCTGGAGCTCAGCCCTGGTGAGAGGGTTAGAGGAGGGGGAGGAGAAGTCTGAGGACAGTGATGGGTGCTAACTGGGGAGAAAGCAGTGAGGAAAAGGTAGAACAAGGGTCAGCACCTGGAAGCCAAATTGAGCAAACCTGAAGTGTACATAAGGCACAAAGAGGTAAGAAAGCAATCAGCCACTGGGATGAGCTGCCGTGGAAATTTGGTTTTCAAATAATGAGTACCTGCCAGGCTGGAGGATGAATTTTAGCCTAATCTGCCTTTGGAGATCAAAATCGGCGTGTCTGTCAGTGAAGTCTGAGAATTTGTTGTAGGCTTGAGGCAAATGCCAAGAGCTGATAGCACAGCTGGGTTATTACAGGCAGTTATTCCATCACAACATGTCGTCTCTGTTCTGCCATTTGTGTGGGGTGGCAGCTCTTACCCCAGAGTCTGGTTCATGCTAGCAGGATGTTTAAGGGCCATGGAGTGGGATTTCTTCAACAGGAGAAAATGCTGCTGTGATTTTAAATCCGACTGCCCTTTGTGTCGGCTGGGCAATACCATTTGTACGGACACCAAATGAAGCTTTAGTGAGTTCAGTAAATAATGCCAAAAATCTGTCATTATGAATTACAAGCTTATGGCTTTATGGTCAAATTTTCAATTAGAACAACATAGGTTTTTGAGAGTGTTTTGCATCTGAAAGTCCTTGTGTCTGGAGGAGGGGAAGATGAAGATGTGGACCAGGACAGTCCAAGCATTCAGGTCAATTCATCATGTAGTTCTTGCTTCTATTCCCAAAAGAGAAATTGGAAACTTGAAAAGTTTTAACATTTGCAGAGTGTTTCCGGTTTTATTTTTCTTGCTTTGAAATTAAATGTTTGCTACAATTTAAAAGAATCTTCAGTAAAACTTTCATTTTGGGGTTTTGTAAACCCTTCGTTTAACTGGAGATTAGGATTTCTGTTTTAATAGCTTAATCTGAGAAAATAATTAGACTGTTAGTTGGGGGAGTGTATCTGTGTCTTGAGAACAGAGAAATCATGTTTTTGAAATAACTGGAGATACCAAATTCTACAATTTTTTTTTCTCAAGGATTTTCTTAAAAATATAACTATTACTGTGGAAAGGGTCTGATAAGAAGGAAATTTGCCTTGGCATAGACTACTTCTGACTCTGCAGTGCTGAAAAGTTACTTTGCAGGACTTTGTTGCGTTTTCAAAAAACTGGAATGAAATATGGTCAAAGCACTCATATGTTTTGCTCTCCAAATGGGTTTACTTGAATTCTAACCTTTTTCCCCATATTTAATCAGAAAAGAGGTGATGAAGAACAACTCGGAGTACGTCAAAACCTGTCACACTGCACAGTCTGTAAAAAAGCATAAACAAGAAGGCAATTAAGGTCTGGTAGCCCTGGCTTTTTAAGAGTAGTTTGGCAGGAAGGCTTATTTAGATAGAGAACGCAGGGTTTGCAGTGTTGAATTCAAATGTCTTCGGTGCCACCTGTGATGATTCAGTCTCAGTAGGCTGCTGCTCTTTAAGAGTAGTAAGTTTGGGCCATGCCTTTTTGGTTATGTCCCTTGTTTATGGCAGCCGCAGAGTTGATCAAGGTCGTACGAAGCCCGTAGGTGGATTTGAACAGTGGGAGTCTCGTGGCCTTTCAGAAGGCTGGCTGCCCTTCACGCAGGACTCTGAGAAAAGGCAGAGCACGTAGGTGAGCAGTAGCCCTGGAGAAAAGGGTCTGTGTGAGTCAAGCTCTGGCTTTAGATGAAATATCCTCCTCCTTTTGTTAAAGTTCCCTTGCTTGGTGCAGGCTTCATCAGCAGGGAAACTGCCCACCATAAACCTCGTGTAATCCCAATTTCAGATGGTGTCAGGTGGTGAAACAAATGATGGTGCTAGTGGAGACGACAGAAATAGCCTTGCTGTCCCCTGGCATGGCTTGCTGGTGGGGAGTTAGCCCTCGGTCAAGAGGAATTAAATTAGATTGTAAAATACTGAAGCAAATAAACTGGATTTTGGGCACCCATCAGCAGTCCATCATTCCTTCACAGGCCATCAGCTGCCCAGAAATCCCCGGCCTGAGGTTGTCCTTCCCTGGTATAGCAATGAACATTTGTAAGCCCAGCCTGACCTTAAATCACAACTGGAAAGTTCATCACCGCTTAAAACCAGCCACAAGGGCTGGGTGATGGATCTGTCCTCTGCTACCAAGCTAACGCCAGGGCTCTCTGTCCTTCGCGTTTCCATTAGTGCCGTGGCGGGCGTTGTGTAACGAGATGCTAATGCACTACTAGAAATTACAAGAGGGTGGTAACTCTGCTGGGTGGAAAAACATGTCATTAAAAAAGGCTGACAGCAGCCAGTGACAAACCACAGCAGGCGGTGTATTTAGCAACCTGGGCTCCCCACTGTGCAAAGAGGTTAAGAGGAAGGAGAGAGATCATTCATAAAAGAGCAAGAAGGTCTCGCTTGCTGGGAAGGCATTTCTGTCACGCTGCTTCACGCAGACCGTGCTAGGGAGCAAACCCAAACCACAGTGGAAACAACAAATAAGCGTGTATGACTCGGCAGACCAGGTAGTAATTACTCTCTGTTCCTCTCCCTACTTAGCTGTATTTCTGAGGAACATGCACATCTAGTAAAACTTTAATTAATTAATGTTATTTTTACTAGTTAACTCTATTAAGTGCCAATGATATACATTGAATGGTGGGGGTTTTTTTCTATTACTCCATTTTTTTGAGCAGGGATTGAAGTTTTTTGCAGCAAGGCCATAGTCATCAATGATACATGAAATCAGGGCATAAACTGATGGTACAACTGGGGCTGTTCAGCCTAGAGAAGAGGAGGCTGAGGGGAGACCTTATAGCCCTCTACAACTACCTGACAGGAGGCTGTAGCGAGGTGGGGGTCGGTCTCTTCTCCCTGGTTATGGACGATAGGACGAGGGGGAATGATTTGAAGTTGCGCCAGGGCAGGTATAGGCTAGACATTAGGAAAAAGTTCTTCACCAAAAGGGTTGTCAAGCTCTGGAATGGGCTGCCCAGGGAGGTGGTTGAGTCCTCATCCCTGGGGGTATTTAAAAGAAGGATAGATGAGGTGCTTAGGGCCATGGTTTAGTGGTGGGATGGCAGGGTTAGGTTAAAGGTTGGACTTAGTGATCTCAAAGGTCTTTTCCAACCAAAGTGATTCTATGATTCTATGAAACCTGGAAGGACACCTCTTCAATCCCATTGCTGTACCTGCTTTTTCTCTTCCCTACAAGGTTTGTCTCTGAAGTCACAGCCTTTGTCTCCTATTCTGAAAGTTATCCATTTGTGGTTGGGATCATTCATACCCTGCGCTTTTGGTAAAATGGGTGCCGTGGGTGTCGAGTGGCTTGGAGGTAACACAAGCTCCAGGCTTACTAAAGCAACTCTGGTGGTGGCTGTAGCATTTGAGGCTCAAACCTGTAATTGTCATGGCTGGAGCCCAGCTCTGGAGTGCTCTGTGCAGGGAGGGTGGTTAGAAATGTCTCTTTCAGGATGCACGTTATGATTTTTGTCTTGAGCCACCTGTTGAATGATGCGTCGGGATGAGTCAGAGTCATGTACTGAGTGAGTTCCCTGTGTGGGTTTCTCTGTGGCGTGGGGTGAACGGGGCAGGACATTACAGGGCAAAAAACCCCCTACAACACCCACCAGAAGGCTCTTGAAGACACTTCAAAGAGCAAGTAAGGAAGCGGCATGTTGCTTAGCAAAAAGTTGAAAGTGTGGTAGGATGTTTCTGTTCAGGTGAGGAAAAAGTCATCGTGGTTGTAAAGGAAGAGGCTTGCGTTGAATACTTGCAGTTCTGCCCTCTGCATGTGTGCTGGTTGGTTAAAGTCTCTCCTTAACCGTTGTGGAGAGACTTTGGGGAGGCAGCAGCCAGCCCCAATAGTGGCGTGCCTCCATGGTACGGACATATTTGCCTGTATTTGTGGATCAGGCTTCTTTTGTGTTATCCTAATTCTCAGTTTTCCTACCACAGTTAGCATCTTTATTTCTGCTTCCAGTGCCCTTGTGGTTTGGTGTTTGGTTGTTTGGTTTTTTTTCCCCCCTTGGTCATGCTCTGAGTTCACTCCCTTGAAACAGAGGTTTGTCCTTGGATATTACTTGACCTGCTTTGCCAAGGTGTTTATCTTCTGCAATGCAGATACCGAACTTCTCAGTTTGATGTTTCCCCAGGCAGTTTGTTGGCTGAGGCAGTGCGTGGGGAGGATCCTTGGGGAAGTGCATTTGCCTTCCCTGATCCCTCCAGAAATTTGGAGAGAAAGTCAAGAGGTGCAGAAAATCGGACAAAGAGGTGTGTGGAGAGGGGAGACACAAGCAAGTCCTGCACTAGCAACAGGCACTGCGGCTGCCTGCCGCTTTGTGAGACTTGACATGAATTCAAGTGGATATTTACTACTGGTGAAAAGAAAGCCAAAAAGGATTTGCTTTTTCTGCTTGCAGGGTGAAAAATTCCACGATGACTTAGAAGAAACTGAATCATTTGCATCCGGTGGTGGCTTTGAACTGGAAGGGGAGCCTCTTATTTCATGGGGTTTGGCTGTGAAAGCACCTTGTAGCCAGCAGTCAACTCCTTGCAGGAGCCTTTGGCTGTACACCACAGCTATAACCCCCTGCTCCACAATATCATTTCTCCTCATGGAGAAAGGTTACAGTGAAATGATAGCAAATGATATGGCCTGCCTGCAGATTATTGGTTTGGGGGACGGCTGTTTCCATTCCAGTTGCTGCTCCATCACTCAGCACTCATGTTGCATAATTCTTGTTTCATTTACTGCTTCTTATGACAGGGGAGCTCGGACCAGCAGCCAAGGCCGGTGCCAAGAGCACCTAATCAAATCCAGTCATGCAGATCCTTGTCCCTTGTCCGTGGGCTGGGCAAACCGCAGAGTGTTTCAGGGCTGCAGCAAAACTGGACTCGTTCTCTTCCTCCTGGCTTTAATAGCAGCCAGAAGAAATAGGTCTGCAGATGCATTGCCTCTGCTGGTACACCCCTCACACCCCACCTCTTCTTAGAGGACATTAATGGTGATGGCCCAAGCACATCCTCTATGCTGTGAGGCTGTTTTTTCCCAACTATTGCCCCCAATAGTGTGTGCGGTCAGTGAGGGGCTGCTGGGGCTCGACACCTGGGCAGCCTGCTGCAGGCGAGACTTTCTCAGAGAGCTCTATCGACCAGAGAAAGGAAAGGGGTGTTCTTTCTTTTCTAAGTCTTGAAGGGCTTTGGTGGCAGAGACAAATTAAATACACAGTTCTGGGTTTATCTTATTCCTTTAGAATGTGTGTTTACATTATCCTAAAGGCATATTTTGAGGCAAGGAAGGATGGCTCTGGGTGTTACTGCTTGGGAGACCCCCCTAACTCATGGCAATGGTGAGAGTAGCTATGAAAGCATAAGTGGTGTGAGGCTTCAGGTGCATTTTGCTCTAGCTCTTGTTTGCTTCCAAGCAGTCACTTGGCTACACGTGCTTTTTCTTTCCAGACCTGTGTTTGGAAGAGCAAAGTGTCCCTGCCCTCACAGCAGACACCAAGCATCAGGCAGAAGCCTTGCTGCATGCACCCCCCTCCCGGCTTGGCGCCCTCAAAGAAGCTGGGGGAGATACGGAGGTGGTCTGAAATGGGAGAGGTGCGTCAGGTCCCCAAACACTGTGAGTGCGTGTCTGGTGTAGGAGGGGAGTCTCTGATGAGGCCGAGTTGCTGCTGTGCCTTTGCCTGACAGTAGAGCTGGCCTGTGTTTGGGTTAGTCCTCCACCCCCTGGGATGATAGGCAGTAAGGAAAACTGGCAAGGTTCTTTCTCAAATGCTCTAGGCATGTGCTTCACCTAACAAAATGCCCACAAAAGACCTACAAAAAGGCAGAGAGGAGTATCTGTCAACTTCAGAGGGCTTTTGCTCAGGTCTGACTTTGTCAGAGCTTCATCAAGTCTGTTTTGGCATGCCCAGAAGAACACTTTCGGGGGGAAAAAAGGTAAAATTAGCTTGCTTTTGTTAAAATCAAAATGGACTCCAGGGGATCGTGCCTTTCCCTATCTAACACCACTGTGGGGTGGAAAGGTTTGCAGGCTTTCCCTGGGACATGGAGAGAAAGAGAAACTGAAAGAGAAAACAGGCCTGGGGAGAAGAGAGTGAAAGTCACATGGAAAAGAAGAGGAGGAAGAGAGAAAAAGTTTTGGGGGATGGAAAAGTGAAAAGGAGGAGGAAGGTGCGGCAGGTCAGTAAGCCCAGGTGTGTGCCAGGCTGTGCTGCCCATCTATCCCCAGTCTCAGCTCTGCTCTCAGTCCATGCAACTGGCTGGCGAGGGATGGTGCTGTGCAGGGTTTGGGAAGAACTGCGTGGCAGCTCCCCAAGGGCTCCCCATCAAGCCCTGCCGTGTGGCACGGGGGCCCTGTGCATCTCTGCACGTGCCCAGGTCTCCAAGGGGATGAGGTGCCAGAGCCAGCCCGTAGGCAATGCCAGAAAGAGCTCTCTCTTCTGGGCCACAAACAACTCCTTGTAAACTGGGGTTCCCAAAGAAAGGGCAACAAAATCCTGCCTCTTCCCGCCTCTAGGCTTTACCAGCGCTTCCTGACTCT
>NW_009258284.1:1024443-1027784 GCF_000687185.1 Egretta garzetta
GTAGGTGTTGTTTTGTGATGGCTGCTCGGGGAGGAGTTTGGGATGGTCTCTTGTCCCCGCATCCTTTCTAGTGGACATCAGGGCTGAGTGGGGGTGCTTCAGGAGTGAAACCAAAGCACAGAGTCCCATGGGAGGGTGGAGGCTGGAAGGGACTTGTGGAGGTCATCTGGCCCAAGCCCTCTGCTCCAGCAGGCTCCCCTGGAGCAGGTTGCCCAGGTCCATGCCCTGGTGAGTTTTGCTGCCAAGAGCAGTGCCATGAGGTCAGAGTGAGGGCAAGAGGCAGGCAGGGCAAGGTGGCCAGGAAGGGCTAAAGGTCCTTATGCAGGGGGAGAATCAGAAGGGGAAAAAGGAGAAAACTCGTGGGTTCATGTAAAAATGGTTTTCTAATTAAAAAAAAAAAAATTGTCAGGAAAAAAATAACAGAAGAGAGGAAAGTAAAGCCCAAGAAAAACAAGTGATGCAAAAGAAAGCAATTGCTGAGCACCAACCGACCAATGCCCAGCCAGTCCCCAAGCAAGGGCATCCCTGGCCAACCTCCATCCCCCCAGGTTCATTGCTGAGCATGGCATGGTATGGTGTGGGACATCCCTCTGGTCAGCTGGGGTCAGAAGTTCCCGCTGTGTCCCCTCCCAGTGTCTTGTGGCCCCCCAGCCTGCTTGCTGGTGGGGCAGTCTGAGGAGCAGAAAAGCCCTTGGTGCTGTGCAAGCGCTGCTCAGCAAGAATGAACACATCCCTGGCTTATCAAGGCTGTTTTCAGCACAAGAGCCAAACATAGCCCCAAAGAAGCAGCTCTGAAGAGATGCCATGATGCAGCTCATCGTATGTTGATGTTCTGGGACTCGTGTTGCTCCATCTTCAAACTCTCCTGGCCTTCACTAGGTCACAGCAGCACTTGAGGCTGTCCTAGGTTCTGGCAGTCCTCCTGGGGTGTGGTGGTCCTAGCAAGACCAGCTTTGTGACAACCCAGGCCCTGCAGCCCTGGGGAAAGGCTGGGCCGAAGAAGAGGTACCCTTAGTGCAAGAGGATGTGCTGAGATCAGGTGGCAGAGGAGGAGATTGAAGAACAGTGAAGCAAAGTGGAGATGCACGAGTCCCTCGTGGGCCCCGCTGGGGTGAAGCCCCAGTGCTGAGGGAGCTGGCAGAGGGGCTTGCGAGGCCACTCCAAAAGGGAGGTGTGCCTGAGGGCTGGGAGAGAGCAAACCCCTCGTGGGCTGAGGAGCAGCGCAGTGGAAGGAAAATGAGCTGAGTGGCTGGGCCCAGAGGGTGGTGACCAGTGGCACCAAGTCTGGTTGGAGGCCAGGAACCAGCGGTGAAGCCCAAGGCAAGGGGCACTGCCTGCAGGTGGAGGGAGGTGGTCCTTCCCCTTGCCTGTGTCCTGCTCTGGGCTCCCCAGTGCAAGGCAGCCATGGCCCTACTGGAGAGAACCCCCACCTCAGAAGGATCTGTAGGAGCTGAGCCACCTCCATGCTGTGAGTGTCTGACTTACATTCTTTGGTTGGCCCCTGATACTTTCTGAGAGGGAGTGAATCTCCCTCTTAGCACATCTCTTTTAGCTGGTCATTGCTCTGTTTCTCTGCGGAGTGTTTTGGAAAGAGGATATGTCTGTGTATCTGAGCCCATCAGTGCAGCAATGGCGAGCAGCCAGCAGAAGCCTACACAAAGCAATAATCTTTCTCCTTGCTTGTTTTGCTCACCAGGTGAAAGCCAGCTCCTCGGGGCTTTGTGGCATCTGAGAGTCCCCTTCAAGTTCATGGCTTTAGCTGGCAGTCTTGGAGACTTGATGCTCCTCACAATTTCACCTTGTATCAATCCCCATAGAAGGGAACTGATCTGTAGCAAATGCTGGGTGCCACTGAGCAGAGCAGCGTGTGCGACAGACTGGAGATGAAAAGGGATGCGCCCGACTCTTGACTCTGCTTGTGACGCACGTTTTGCCTAACCACAACTGCTTTGTTCTCCAGGCCACTTGCAGTTTTAACCCAGTCTGTTCACAGCCTCTTCTGGTGATGTATCCTTCTGAACGCTGTTGTCTGTGCCCTACTCCAGCCTTAGCTGCTTTTCACTCTCTTGCCTCTCTTCAAATGCTGGCACGAAGAGTTTGGTGGTGAGAAGGGCACCAGGGCAAAGCTAGGAGCTGCAGAGTTGTGTGTGACAAGGCCATGTGTGTTGGCTGCCCTAAGTGTTTTCCTGAGGAAGGTGCCAAATAGAGGATAAATCCTTGTTGGCTGGTGCTGCTCCCTGGGAAGAGCAGCTCTCGGGTCTGTTTTGGTAAGCTGGGCAAGTGGCAGTGATTTCGGAAAGGGTGTCTCTATCGCAAAAGTATGATCCCCCAGCAGTGGGTCATCATATGCCCTAGCCCTTTCTGCTCCAATCTATTTCCCTGGATGCAGACATATTGCCCATCATCATCTCCATATCATCTCTTTTCAAGCTGTTGTGATGAGGGCTTCTGGAGCAAACTCCTCTTTTGGCCTTTCCTATCCTTCCAGCATTGCAGCTCCGCAGCACCCCTGCAAACACCCACTGGGAGCACCTGGGAGTGACAAACTGCTGCTGTGTGGGGCTGGTCAGGAAGGGAATGATGCCCTCCAGGAAGGAGGAATGATAAAGGGGTTGAAAGAAATGGCTTGCTTAGGTGGACGAGTGTGTCAGGGCTTGGGAGTTGAAACAAAATCCATCCTTCACATAGGGATCCTCTTATCTTCAGAACAGTATTCTGGGTTACAGTGGTTTGTTCTACATGAGTGGAGGATGCTTTGACTTCACCAAATTCATTTGGACTTCTGTAGAAGGAGCAGAACATCAGTGACCTTGGGTCGCATGCATGCAACTGTACTACGGCAGTGGTGTTGCTCATGTTTGAGGACCACAGCTTCAGAGTGCCAGGCACCGCAGGGTAAACACCATCCCCTCTCCTCCAAGCAAAATGCTACAGGAAAAAAACAGCTGTCAGAGCTGGCAGCCGCTGGAGAGCTGTCTACAGACTACATGTGAAGGAGAAGCAACCAACCTGTTGGCCTCACTTTGTAGCACAGTCTACCAGGTTGACAGAGCTGTGATGTGCACACATGGTATCTCGCCTCCAACAGAAACCACACCTGGTGCCTGGAGCAAGGTGTAAAAGGTGTAATTGCCAGACTTGCTATTCATAGAAAGTATGGTAATCCCATACGTGATGATGCTCGAAAATATTTCTACACACGAGATGCTTAGACCTTGTGTCTGCAGACAAGGCTTTATGCTTTAAGGCATATTTTATGTTGAAGATACATACTTCTAGAGAAAGAACTTGGCATGTGTTTTAAAGCCGTAAACATAAGAGCTCTCAGGCAAAATAAATGA
>NW_009258284.1:1027838-1031443 GCF_000687185.1 Egretta garzetta
AGTTTGTTGCCTTTTGCTGTCCGTGGAGATAAAACGGTGCTAATTGAGCCCACAATATTTTTTTTTTTTTTTTCAGTCTGTGCTATGGAGCCAAATGCTGTGCTGAGATAAATCGGCACCCACCTTAGTCACTGACTGAGGCAGCTGTGGAATAAGCCGGCTGCTGCTGTGCTGGGGAATTATGGCTGTCCTGCACCCATGCCACGTTTGGCCTGTGAAATTCGAAAATGAGGCATGAAATCAGCAGCTGCTACAATTGTTGCTCATTCTGCTGACAACGGTGTTGTGTGACATTAGTGTAGGTGTTTCCTGCAGCCCAGTGTGAGAACCGGCCAGCCAGTTTCCATTCTGGTTAACATTTGGGGTTGGGATTACACAGAACTGCAGAAGCAGCACAGTGAGGTGTAACCTTGTGTCTGGGCTCCTGCACAGCCTCGAAGAAAAGTAAGGTGCTTTTCAAAGAAATCAAAAAAAAATTAAAAAAAAAAAAAAAAAAACAAATAACAAAACCCAGCCTTGCATATGCCACCTTCATGTCTCCACGCAGGAGCAAGGCACAGGTTTGGTTAATTGCGAAATCCAATTGGAAAAAAATATTTTTTAATAAGAAATTTCTTTGCTGTGGAATAATATTTCAGTCTGGCCATTTTTTCTTCAGCTGAGTGTGTACTGTGAAGGAAGACCCCCAAGAGGGGGAGAATAATTTCCATCCCTCTAGGGAGATGGGGAGGCTGGAGCATGGAGGAGAGGGAGCCGGCTTTCTCCACAGTCGCACAGCAGCCAAGGCTGCAGTGGGAAAGTAGACCCAGAGCTCTTGAATTCTGTTTTCTTGCTCTTTCTGTTTTAGTATTTTCTGACGCTTCCCAATGGTTATCACCCAGTCCTGCCGTTTCAACAGAGCTAGAATAAAAAAGGAGATGGGGAAAGTGTTAAAGATGCCAGGTGGAGTCATCTATGTCCTCCTTTCAGATGCAGTTCGTAGATCGTGTAGGAAGAAATGTTTCTCCTCCTTCCAGTTTTAGGCTGTTGATGTCTTTTGCCTGTGGGTATAACAGGCTGGCTGGGACGAGGTGAGCCTGGGGAGGAGGCGATTGCTCTCATGGCCAGGTACGAATGTGTTTAGCTGCAAGAGCGACGGCGCTCCGTGCCTGCCACGGTTTCTGCTCAAAACATGGCTGGTTTTTTTGCTCTGCTTCCAGTGCAGTTCAAATGAAAACTGTGTAGTCATGAACAAGCATCAGCTCTGACACGTCTTGTGTCTGACAGGTTTCAGCAGTGGGTGTGTGAACTGGGATGAGGTTCCCGACAGCGGGGTTTCCCCTGGTATGGAAATACACGTGGAGTGACCATACGCTCCCCCTGAGGTGGCTGTTGCTGGCATCCCAGGGAGAGGGACCGAATTATGGCTCTGTGGCATTTTTGTGGGACCAGTTATTTATTAAAACAAAAGAAAAAAGGGATGGGGGGTGGGAAGCCCAACACAAACAAACTGGGGGGAGTGGAAAGCAATTTCAGGTCAGCCTGGTGACTTTGCTAGTCAAGTGTGGCCAGCTATTTGTGTGAAGTTTCTCTTGGGAAAGGTGAAGCTTTTTACTTCAGACTTCTAAGCAAAACTTTTTTGTTTCTCAGTGGCTTTTTTTCAGGAGTTGAACTAATTTCAATTACAAATGTTAAAAGAAAAAAAAGAAAAAAGAAAAAAAAAGAGGGCTGGTGGGGATGGAGAAGAATGAAAGCAAATGCCGAACTTGAAGCCAAGTGGGTGTGAGGGGTGGGGACGGGCTGGTGACAGTGATGATATTTTAGGTCAGGAGTGGTGTAAGTTGGGGTCTTTCCCTCAGGTTTGTTTATTTTCTGGCTTTTCCACCAAATTGAAAAAATGCCTTATTTTTCATGAGTTTAAACTGTAGCAATCTTGGTTCAGTGATGATCTGTACAAGCTAGTGTTTGTCAGAGGGAAATGAGAAAAGTTGTGACATACCTGACTTATGCTAGGGTTCACCTGACCTCCGGCATGGAAGATGATGGATTTTTCTTCCCGTAGTTTCTTGGAGATGAATTTTCCACCACCTGCTTCTCATATCTGATGAGGTCTCTGATGTGATATAAGAACATGGCTTTTTCAGGCTCTTAATGAAATGTTCAGACTGGGCAAATATTGCTGCTTATGATCATCTAATTTTAATTTCATATATATATAAATACACATAAATTATGTAGAAATAATACATCAATATACAATTATTACTGAATTATAGTTTTTAAATTAATATAGTAATAAATTTATATGTATATATATAAAAATAACGTTCCCCTCCCAGGCATGGGAAACTACTGCTTTTGCCTTTGGTTCATTCTGAATGTATGGCAGAGTCTTCCAGGAGTTACTGAGGTGGTTACTCCTCAGATCAGTAAACAGATAAATGGATCGTGTCCTCTTTGCTCTCGTATTTTTTAAATTGATTTGCAAACTTCCACTTTCTAATCTGTCCCCTTAATCCGAGCTCATCACTCTGCTTTAGGCTGGCTCCTGATTCTTTGAATGATCAAGTAGGCTTCCTCTCTTTGTTCCCCTGCTAAAAATACAAACCGTTCAACAAAGCTGCAATTAATATTTTCCTGTCATCATGTCCTTTTCTTTATCAAGCCTTCAGATCAAGCGTGGGTATTCAGATGTGAAGAAGGCGTTGCTTCGTGATTTTACCTTTTCAGTTTGGTGGCAGTTGGGCAGGGGAAAAAAAAAAAGTCTCCAAAAGGGAAAAACTCAATAGTGGCATAATGTTAGCAAGCCTTTTAATTTGATAATCTGGTTTTGGTTGGTTGGTTGGTTTGTTTTTTTTTTTAAATGAGAAATCTGAACTTTTGGAGGCTTTTATTTCAGAGGATGATGAAAATTAGCCCTCTGAGAAACGATTACTCCTCAGTGTAGCTCTTTAATTTGCCTGTCTGAGCCCTTTAATAATGTTACTGCATCCTAATTGGAAGTCACTTGAAGGCAGACTAGGTTTTGATTGTGATTGATTTAATAGATCCTCATTATAGCTGGTGTTGAGAAACCTATCTTGCCCTGGAATAAAGTTATTAATAGGCTCTGCTGTATATTGCTGATCCTTGGCTGTGTGGAGCTACAGTCCTCACGCTTTAATTTAGCCCCTTTGTATCTTGTGGTGATTTATTCTGCAAATTGGGCGCCGTCGTGGAGGAAACGGCAATGGTTACTTCTGTGGGACATCTTCGTAGGACACGGGGGCCGTGATGCCAGGAGCCACTGCTGCTCTACCTACAACCCTGTCACCATGGTGGGGCTCCAGGGGTCTGAGGGGCCCGGGGGCTGCAGCCTGGAGGAGGATTTGCTTAACTGGGGCGAACCCAATTATGGTCATGCTGATGTGTGGTGCAGCCAGGGCCCTCTGCTTTCCAGATGTGTTTAGCTGATATTCCCTCCCTCTCTAGGCCTTTTTGCATTTTTAGCGTGCCTGTTGATTTCCCTGGGACAACTTCCACCAGTGGCAAAGAAGTTGGGTCTAAATCAACGTAGAAAGGGTCAGAATTTGGACTTCTCTCTCTATATGTAAAGAAAGTAGTAGTTACTCAGCTTCTCTTTCTTC
>NW_009258284.1:1031473-1034802 GCF_000687185.1 Egretta garzetta
TGCTCAGCTAAGCTACAGACTAATGTTGAACTGCATTAATTTTGTTTATAACTGGAGTCTGAATACTGGCCAGAGCCATAACGTGCTCCCTCTGACAGGCTCAAATTTTGAAACATAAGACCAAGGGATCTTTTCAGCAACCCCATTACTGATGCAAGAGCAATGGCTATTAAAATGTCAATCAGTTTCTTTTAATTATGCCTGTAGCAACCTGGGAGAGCTACTGATTTCGTTTTAAGACTGCTGGCAGTTTTTGACAGGTTAGAAAGAAGCCTGGGCTGGCAGGATGCCTGGCCTGCGAAAGCACCAAGGTGAGGGCAAGCTTGTTGGAATAGAACTGACCCTTATACCCCGCTGGAGCTTATTGCCCCTGGGCCGAACCAGGAGTGCCAATTACCGGAACCGACACGGTCTAATTGTAAAGACTTGCGCTAACCTTTTGTAATCATGTGGTGATGGGTATGACCCAATTCCTCCTCTGCTTGGGGCGACCGAAGGCGCTGCCCGCTTCATCCAGCAGCTGACATCGGGGATACCACCCGTGCAGCTGTGGAGCAGCCCTGGGCATGAGACCTGGCTACCCGTCCCTTCCCTCACGTAACACGGGACGTGCCGTTCCAGCGATGTAAAATGCAGCCTGACCTCCCGAGCGTGGTGTTCATCTGCTAGCTGCTGTAATGTCTTGCTGAAACTCGTTATATTTTATTTTCCAAGCAAGTGAGCTTTGAGTTTCTGATGACGTAAGAGAGCAAAGAAGTTGTGTGAGGATCCTGGCTCTTACCTACGCAAAGCATTAAGGAGCACGTCCTGGTCCATGGGAGCCTTAACACCGACTTCAGTGGGTGTAAGATTCAGCTCTGTGCCTAAGCTCTGACGCACTTCATGCTGGCAGACGCAGAGAGATTTCCCTCACGCACGTGATGAATTTACACTGCTTGGCTACACATCACTTGTACTCATTCCTCTTCCAGCTGTCCCAGGGCTCTCGTGCTGTGCCAGCGGTACCAGCTCTTCGGCACACTTCTCCATCATCCCTTTTGAGGGACTCGCATCTGTCTCCTCAGCTTTTGTGTTATCTCTTGTCTCATTTGTCATGGCAGTCAATGAAAAATGCAAAGTGCTGAGTCATGGGGTAACGATAACAAAAATGTCATTTGTGCTGGACAAATTAACACTGTGTTGCCTATAGCGTGATGACTGACCTCCTGTTCAAAGGTCTGTCAAAGATGGTAAGTGTTCTGCATGCTGATGTTGTCTCCTTCCCCTAAAGCGTGTCCTGCAGCATCAGCTGAGTGCCTGCGTGCCCGAGGTGGGCATAGCCAGCTAGCGTGGGAGCTGGGGCAGTGCCCGGCTCCTTGGGGCTCGCAGCTGTGGCACTTGCTCAGCCCCCGTGGATGGGTTTCAGCTACTTTGGCTGCATCCGTGCTGCCCTCCTCTGCCTCTGTCCTGGGGGGGGCATCTCAGTGGTCTCTGCTGCCCTGGAGTTGAGTTGCAGGGGGAATTGCAGGACTTTGTGCTCATCCTTCTGGGTGGGTGCAGGGGGATGGTGGAAAGATGCTGCAAGATTACCAGCAGCATTATGGTTTGTTTTCTGTGAAAAGCACGGCTGGCTTCACCAGCTTGGTGCAGATGCAGAGTGTCTCAAAACATTGATCTCTGTGTCCTTGGGGGGTGGTGTCACCTCTAGTCCAGCCTGTTCCCTGGTACTAGATAATCGGGTGACTCGTGATGGAGAGGTGATTTTGCAGCTAGAGGGCCAGAATAGCTCAGACCTGGACCATCCTATACTTGCATAGCTTCAGCAGAAGTCCAGCTGCTCACTTGGAGCCACAGTGAATGCGGCAGCGTGTACTGACCATGCAGCAGAGCCAGCCGCCCATCACATCCGTGTGACCCCACAGACATGGGTGTCCACAGGGACACTTGGGATGTGAGGCTGTAGAGGGCAAGGGCAGGGGAGCAGGGAAGGTTGGGACATGAGTGCTGGGGGCTTGCTGCAAGCGGTCAGGGAGCAAGTGGAGATGGGGGACAGACAGGACTAGGGTGATGTGTGCCACTGCTGAGGGGAGCCCAACCTCGGACATGGTGCAGGGGTTGGTGTGCAGGGCTGGAGCTGGCAGACCTTGCCCAGCCATGGGAAATGAAGGTCAGGCATAGTTGATTAGACCTGGTGAAATGTGGGGGGGTAGGGGTGTGGGGGTGTGAAAAACTAATGCATGAAAGAGCCATTGCTGGGGTCAATCGCTGTAGAAAGGAGCAGGCTGTGACTACTCGGTCACCTTTGTCAGGTTCAGATGCAGAGAGCACTTGGTGGGTTTGCTCTCTCCATCTGTGCTGGGAAACCAGGCTGGCACTTGAAGCTCATGCAAACAGTAAACACGGCAATGCCCCATACAGGTATTCATACAGAGCAAAAAACATTAGAAAGAAGCTTCTGCAAATGGTCTGAGTGCCAAAATATTTACATGAACGAGCCGAGGTTTAGGGCAGACTGAAACGAAGAGCTTGTTCCTCTCACCTGACTCATGAAACAGTTCTCTAACGGGAGTGCTTTTATACTCTATGTTTGTCGCCAACAAAACTAAAATCTCTAGCTCCTCCTAGTTAGGCAAGAAGTCAAAATCTTTCTGCTTTTCCAAGCTTTAACCTACTTTGCCGGAGACACCCTTCACATGCTGGGTCACCACCATGTTCTGTGCAAGCACTTGAGCTTCAGGAGCATCCTCTGCTCCCAGAAGCCTTTAAGGATGCAAAATCCCTGAAGGTCTTTTGGTCAAACTTCTTTATTCTTTCCTTTTTTTTTTTTGTACAGGCTTACTTTGCGGTTATGGGCTGTGACTTTCAGCGTGGCTGTGCCCTGGATTGCCCAGTGCTGGGGGGAGGTTTTCTACATGAATTGCTCTGTATAAATAAACCCATGACAACAGTGATGAAAAATGCAGGCTTTTGCTGTAAATGTGCATCAGCTACTTCTTATTCTTAAAGAATTCTTCCACCAAATTGCCATTCCTTTCTCATTGCTCTGTTGTCTGACAGCAATATTTTTTTATAGAGACAAAAAGATGTGTACAAAAAAGCAATAACTGTGTAGGATTCTAAAAGTCTGAGCAGTTGCCCCCTGGAAAGAACAGCTTTACAGTGTATGCACATGAGTTTTAACTCTTGGCTGCCGTTTAAACTGAGCAACTGGATCTGGTATCACTCTGGGTTTTTTTCGCCTGGTTCTAGGATGCTGAAGATCTGCTTTTATCTCCCCATGGTGTGTTTTAGTGCAAGCCGCTTCATTGCGCTGCGGTGCCCTCGAGCCAGCGGGGCAGGCTGGGGATGGG
>NW_009258284.1:1034871-1039171 GCF_000687185.1 Egretta garzetta
AAAGCCTTTAAGGATGCAAAATCCCTGAAGGTCTTTTGGTCAAACTTCTTTATTCTTTCCTTTTTTTTTTTGTACAGGCTTACTTTGCGGTTATGGGCTGTGACTTTCAGCGTGGCTGTGCCCTGGATTGCCCAGTGCTGGGGGGAGGTTTTCTACATGAATTGCTCTGTATAAATAAACCCATGACAACAGTGATGAAAAATGCAGGCTTTTGCTGTAAATGTGCATCAGCTACTTCTTATTCTTAAAGAATTCTTCCACCAAATTGCCATTCCTTTCTCATTGCTCTGTTGTCTGACAGCAATATTTTTTTATAGAGACAAAAAGATGTGTACAAAAAAGCAATAACTGTGTAGGATTCTAAAAGTCTGTTGAGCAGTTGCCCCCTGGAAAGAACAGCTTTACAGTGTATGCACATGAGTTTTAACTCTTGGCTGCCGTTTAAACTGAGCAACTGGATCTGGTATCACTCTGGGTTTTTTTCGCCTGGTTCTAGGATGCTGAAGATCTGCTTTTATCTCCCCATGGTGTGTTTTAGTGCAAGCCGCTTCATTGCGCTGCGGTGCCCTCGAGCCAGCGGGGAAGGCTGGGGATGGGAGGGTGCTAAGGCTGAGGCTCGAAATGAAGGTTGTGTCGGTAGCACCTCTGGGCTGAGAGCGCTAGATGTGGAGCGGGGTCCTGGTGAGAAGTGAAATACCCAGCACTCAAAAAGGGTCTCCGTGACCGCAGGCTGAGTGAGGGGGAAACAGCCTCAGCCAGGCCTGTCAGACATGGCAAGCGGCTGGGTGAGGGTTTGGTATTACCTGCAGCTGTCTGTGCACATAGCACATGGCAATCTTTCACCGCCAAGGGTCTGAGACTACTTTATGGGTGCTTGGCAAGAGGTGTTTATGCCTTGGCTCCTGGCCTTGCCTTGGTTCAGCATTCTTCATTAGCCCTGTCTCAGCACCTGGTGGATGCTATCGCACTGCACGGTTCCTCCGTTCACGCTGCTGCAAGATTTACTCGCTCTCCAGCTGCTGTTAATAACAATGCATTTGTCATGTGCTGTTTAATTAGCATGGAGCATGAATCACAGTAAAGGAGAGGAAGAAAACCGACGTAAATGCCAGTTGATATACCAACAACGTGGCTGCGAACATAAACTACCTCCCTGTCCTAGCCACACAACACTGTGGTCCCTATTAACGTAATGTATGGCTGAATAAGCGCAGGGAGAGCAAGGCTGCACTGATGCTGCCTTTTCCCTGTGGCACAAAAAGCGATGGATTAGCTGACCTTGGAGGGACAGCTTTTTCCTCCCCCCTTCAGACTTGACACCTGCACAGCATTTGATACCTGTTCTCACAAAAGAGCAAATAATCCCCGCAAGGGGCCTTGCAGCATGTCCAGAGTTTGCATGTCCATTCTGGTTTCCAAGCTCAGCTTTGATACCATTGAGCTATGCCACAGCACAGGGCAATTCCCTACTAATTTTTTTACTGGTCACAAAGGCATTTTTGTGAATTCTTATATCTGATATTAATAAAACCGTGCTGATGCAAAACTCAGCTAAAGCAGGATTAAAAGGGGAGAGATGACAGCCACACAGAGGGAGAAGCAGGGGGTGAAAAATCACTTCTCTAGTTACACCTTACAGCCCGTGTAAGTAAACTCGGTGAAAAGGAAACTGTGAGCTGTGTGAAGAGCCATCAGTGGAATGGGGTATAAACCACTGAGTCTGTAATACTGGTGATTTACTAGTGATTGCCAGCTTGAACCTGCTCAAGAACAGGCTTCATGAAAACCAAAACTAACAAAATTAAAAGAAAAAAAAGCGTGGAGGCTGTCAGTGTCTAGCTGTCCCACAGCTCTTAGGTGCTCTAGAACATACCAAAATCTACCCATGAAGTCGTTCTGTTAAGCACGACCCCTCCCTCATCTGCTTTGCTGCTGCAAGGCATTGACGCCTCTTCAATAAACGTGATGGAGCCAGGGCTGCCACGCTTGCTGCGAGCCTGGAGCATCGCTGGATGTGCCAATGGGGCCCTGGTGGCCGCAGCAGTCATGCAAGCAGCTGTGGGCACAGCTGCCGCGCCAGCTGGTGAGTCCTGGTCGGCAATGGGAGCCCGGTAGAGTGGGGTTATTCCTCTGACGGGGTGAGGGTCGGCAGGATTTGGCGAACACCGTTCCTGAGAGGCCCTTACGCAAGTTAATGCTTTGCTAGGCAGATGTTTATGCTGGGCATTGTACAACACTGGAAAAACACCAAACCCAAACCAAAAGATCTCTTTTGTCATCAAAATTACACTCCCACCTTTCGTTATTGTCTTTTGCGTGGCCGTGCCAAGAGCTGCTCTGTGACTCGCGCCTGTCCCATTGGGAACGGTGTAAGCGAATACGTGACGTCTGACAAAGCCATCGTGAGAAGACACGTATGGGCAGTGTCACGATAAGCGGTGTGGTGACCCCTGGTCTCTTACGTTGGTTCCAGTTTGCCATTCCGTGTTAGAGGCTAGCTCCGGGTTGTCCCCGACTTCATGGGAGTCCCTCTGGAGTGAGAGTCCATCTGTAAATCCTCCTGGGGTGTTTTAGTGTCTGCAGATGGCTTAAGGGAAGAGTCCAACAGGGATATACGTTACTGCGGGAAAAGTTATGAGACAAAATTACTGCTACTGTTAGGCATCCCAGAAGAGTTTCACAAATCCAAATGACCATCTTCCCACTCTGCAGGCTTGCTTTATCTTGTGGTTGCAGGCGTGGTAAGTGAGATGTGCTCTGTATTTACAGTGGTTGTGGCCACTCTGCCATCTTTGATGCTACAATTAAGGCTTGAAAGCTGCATAACTTACTGAAGTGTCTCATGAACGGCACATCTGCTAAGAGGGTCTTGTTCTTAAGCTGCAAATGTAAAGAGAGGTACATGGATGTGGACAGGGTTGAGCGTAGACCCTGTCTATGAGCGTAGCTATGTCTTCACTTGTTAGCTGGGGCTTTGCATCAAGCAGCTTAAAGACTGCTGAAGTCACTGCTGTGTTCCTCATATTCCTCCTCTCCCAGGTTTTCTCTTCAAGCCTGCTCTTTCATCCCAGGGGCAAAATAAAGCAGGTATTCAGAGGCTGAAGAAAGTGCTTAAAAAATTCCATGCTGATGGGGTTGTAGCTGCAGCAGGCGGCTTCAAAGGGAGGCTTTGGACCACTCATCCAGGAGGTGCAGCCAACCCTGCCCAGCCAGGCAGGAGAGGGATCATGGAGCCACCACTCTTTCTGCACTGATGGCCTCAGGAGGGCAGCTGGTGTCCCTCTAAAAAGCCTGGGACCTCTGTAGGGGCAAAACTGTTGGGACTGGTGGTGCCTCAGCCACCAGCAGACCTGGAGGCTGCTTTTGGCACAGCATTTTCCTCACCCTGCTGTAGCCAGCCCTGTTGCCTGATTCACCTGTGGTCCCTATGGCTATCACAGCCATGCTACCTGCAGGGCTGCCAGCATGGCTCACCCAGGCACGTGGGTGGCAGGGCATGGTGGTGAGGAAAACCAATGCCCCTCCTGCCTCTCAAGGTGGTGGTGATAAGAGAGAGCTCGTCTCCTTTATCTCTCTGCCACCTTCCCAGCAGCAGTACCTTTTTTAAAAATAGTTTAAACCAGTTTATAGTCTGCATAAAAAAGAAATGGGAAATACTGTGAATTCAGGGGCCATAATCTTGCACATTTCTGTGAGTTTATGAACGTATCTGTGAAAGCACCCATCCTACGGTGAGTCAAAGACTGTCCTCTCCTCCTGGGCAATTTCTTATGGGATAACAGAGATTTCACTGGGAGGTGTCTTCTTGGGGGCAGCAGTGCCTCTGAAGTAAGTCCTCTCTTGACTTCTTGGGCAACTCTCCTCTCAAAACAAGCAAACAAAAAAACCCTATCATTTTCCTTCACATTACAGAGAGGTGAGGGGAAAGGATTAGATCCCCAGCAACTTTTTGGGATGCTGGAACCACACAAAAAGGCAGCGCTTATCCTTCCTTAACGGTTACTTCAGTGCTAGCCTTACGCAAATGTAACTGCTCTTGAAGACAGCAGATCACATTTTTACAGCAATACCATCAAATTTAAAATTAATGGTGTTGAATCTTGTGTTGAACTTAAGAGCTCAGGCTTATTTTGGTTTTATATAGCTTTTTGCTTTTTATGATTTCATGGATCATACAGCAAATTTAGTTTGACTATCTAGTAAATATAAGTAGGCCTGTAGGAATTGTGCTATTTGGCTGTGTTGAGTGTATTTCAGAGACACTTTTGAAAATAATCTGCTTTGGCGTAACGTGGTTCCT
>NW_009258284.1:1039362-1052367 GCF_000687185.1 Egretta garzetta
TCCGGCTGACGTCAACAGCAGAAGCCCCCTCTGGATTTCAGCAGCAGAGGGGAAGGGGCACGTCAGTGCTTTTGCAAATACTGCCTTTAAAACATTGACGGAGAATAAATATCCACAAATAGTCTTGAACTAAAGCTTTCCCAACGTTTGTGCCATGACTACGTTGCAGCTCATTTGCAAGGACTTGCAGCAAAGTGCTCTCATTCTCCAGACTGTTTTCCTTAAGTGTTGTAGATCTTTTTTTCTTTCTTATTTTCCCCCTACCTTAACCCATATCTTGTTCTTTCTTCAAGCCAAGCACAGTTTTCTTCACACCACGCACCTGTCATACTGGTTGGGTGACTTTTTGTTGTTCGTATTTGCTTGGATGGTTTCACTGAGGGGTTGAATAGCTGACACCTAATGCACGGTGCTGTCTTGCCAAGTGTTGCACAATAAATGTAAATATGGCTCAGAGGTCGAAGTGAAGTGACGTGCTAGTGGCTTACATTGATAGACCTTAGGAGGTACGTGGCATGTATTACAACTCTCCAGAAACCTTTACTTCTACTTTATGAATCATGGTAGAAATAATTTGAGAGATTTCCTCTCCCTTCCCAAGCTAGGCTAATCTTACTTCTTCAGACACAAGACTGCAGATCTGGGCATCAGGTTTTAAAGGGGAGTTTATGTAGATTTGGGGGATACTTCTGAGTTAAGACAAAGGTCTTTTTTTATTTTACCCTGCAGAAATATTGGCACCAGCCTTAAAAGGACCCTTCCCCTTGCTCAAAACTTGCATGTAGAAAAGCAGCCTAACTTTTTTGCATCGCTGGTCTGGCCAGCCCAGCGTGGGCAGAGGGGTCTCACTGCCCGCTGCGGCCACAGCTTGGAGCACATCAGACCTATGCTGGGTGTCGGGTGGAAGCACTGCCATGGAGGTGGTGTTTCGTCAGGCTGGCCTTCCAGGACCAGCTTCCTAATCTTTGCTTGTGATGTGCTTGTGGTAGTGGTTACCTTTTGGTCGAGGCCGTTCTCTGGGTGAAATCCTGCGCTGCCCAACCTGAGAGGATGCACCCTTTAGGTACCCCAAGATGGACAGCCCCATGGTGCTGTACAGTCTGTGGTGTTATGTGGTCTATACTGTTGTGCAAACTTGGAGCTTTTGCTCGTGCCCAGGCACACATTCGCTAGAGCAGGGTGGCAGAGGAGGCCAGTCTGAGGGCACTGTAGGTGGATGGGAACTGGCTCTGTTTCTCCAGCTGATGCAGCTGCAGGTGAATGTGGGAGCTATCCCCTGTGGGGACCATATAGCCCAACATTTGGTTTCTGACAGCTGCAATAGGAGAACCTGTTTAGGGAGAACAAGAGTTGGGCTGCTGTTCATGTTCCCACCCTTGCACCCTCCCAATGCTCGCAACTGTTGGGTTACAGCTACTGAGTCTATTGATCCCTTTAGGACCTACTACTGGTTTCTTGGTTCTGTGAAGCAAACCTCAGACATCATTTTGCAGTCATGCCTTGAGCAGCTCGTCTTGAGCTCTCTGACAGAAGCCAGAGCCACGCGTTTGCATTCAGAGCTTGCATCTTATTCTTGTTAAACGTAGCCTCACAGCAAGTGTTATCAGCGTTAACAATCCACTTCTTTCTCCCGCGGTAGGTTGCTGAGAGGTCCTCCTGCTGGTCTTTCAAGAGAAATAGAAGAGATTAAAATTTAAGTATTTTAAAATAGCAAAGCCTTGTAATATATGGGAGGTGGCAGTGTTATTGCAGAACGTGGATTCAACTGACGTTGAAGGAGTGTGATGGGCTAGCGCTCTTACTTTCTGGCTTTGGTCTGGGAGGTGACAAGGGGTGAGGCAAGTGTTACTTGCAAGCACTTGTGGAGAGGGAACTGGCATAGTTCCTGCTGTTCCATTGCTCCTGCTGTTCCGTATCTCCTGGGTGATGAATGAAACTGCTTACAAATATTTGTCTCCCTTCTGCCACATTCCCACCTTCTGCACACATTTCTGGGGCTCTTCCCTCCTCTCCCAAGAGGGTCCACAAGCCATCCCAGGGGGCTGTTGCAATCCACTGCATGCAGAGCTTGGAGCAGCCTCTGGGAGCAACACTGCTTAAAATGCTGGCTAAGGTGTTTAGGGGAGCAGAGGGGTGCAATTTGCTTATATGTTTAGCATCCAAGACAAAGTCTTATGTGAAAAAACATGTAAGAAGAAGCACTTGCGCAGGACTTGAGGGCTGGCGGCTCCTCATGGACCTTGGGCTTGAGCACTGGTTTGGTGTTCCTGGAGGGGCAGAGCTGGGGTGCGTAACTCAAGTTTAAAGCAGACTAGGAGAGACTTACCTGCGACTTGGGCTGTGTTAAAGACTCTTCAAACAGTAGGTTAAGCTGTGTGCACAGATACAGCCTTTCTACATGTTTTTCTTGTCAAATCAACAGGAAACAGAAATAGTAACACGTCCTTCTTGTAATTCTTGGGTATTTATTTCTTTAATCTTCTTTATTCAGGCCTGACTGGAAGGACCCTTTTAGGCTCCCTTTGACTCTGGCTGGTTTTAGATTACCTTTGTAATGCTCCCTCTGTGCAATGGGAACCAGAGGCATTGGATCCATGAAGGTGCTGGAAGCCCCGTTGTGCACACATGGATAAATGTGTAGTGAAAGCCTACCAGAAGCTCCGAAAGCTCATAACTGAAGTGGATAATGCTGGGAATCCTGTTACCCTTCCCTGGCTAAGAGTGAGCAGTGATGCTAGCATACGTAAGGAGGTCTGTGACAAAGCTGCGGCTTAGCCGTAGTTATCCCGAGCCTCATCTTTGTTTGGAGAAGAAGGATTATTTTTCAAATTGGCAGCCTTTCTGCCTGCGACAACTAACTCCATGGGGTGTCTGTTTGGGCTCTCACATCCTGGACAACTACCATCTAACGAGTCCTGCTCGCGTTAGTCTGTCTAAAGGGAGTACAGGAGGGTTTCTCATCAGCACTCCTTAGCAGATTAAGTTTTCTGCTCACAGGGTGAGCTGCTGTTGCTGATCAAGTGCTAAAGAGAGGAAATATGCTAAGGAAAGAGGGAATGGGAAAAGGGAGAGGAAAAAGACTTCCAAAACACCTACTAAAAACAAATTACAAAATCTTTTTTTTCTGCCCCATAGAATCCACTTCCACTGGAAGCAATGATGAGGGACTAGTTATTCATGGCCTTGTCCAAGCCTTATTTCATCCCCTACGTGGTATGGTTATGTGTGTCAAAATATATGCCTGATTAGCTCTGTGTTCAAACTAGAACTTGGAACTACTCTGAATAGTCTTTTATTTGAAAATTTATTTGAAAAAAGTTAGCTGCTGTCAGTTCTGTTTTCTTTCCTGAATCTCAAGACAGTGGTAAAGTTGACACAAAGCATCACTGAACAATATACTAATTTATATTGGTGGAAAATATAGCCCTAAGCATTTATCGTACTGAGTATACTGAAATACAATACAAGGCAAGCTAACTGACACAGTTTTCAGGAATATTAATGAGAAGACAGCACCAGAAGGGTAAACAGAAACACATAGTGTAGGATTTCCCACCCTGGAAACAAGAATCATCACTTGCTGATGGTCCACAGAGTTGGCTGAGCTTCTTGAGTTGGCTCAGCTCCTTGTCTCCGGCTGCTAAACTACATTCAAAACAGATTAAAAAGACATTGGAGATGCTCCTTATGTTACTCTTCCATATAAACAATGGCTTTTCCAGTTTGCTGGTGAGAAGCTGCAGATGACACAAAGATTGGTAGAGGGGGAAGTGATGGAGCTCTGGAGAAAGGTGATGCTTGTTTGCAGGGGACTCAAACTTCAAAATTGGGTTTTGTTGTAGGTTGGTGGAGTTGGAATGCTCCGATTTGGAATGAAATTAATAACTTTTTATATTTCTCATTCAGGAAGTCAGAGGTGAAGACTCCTGGAAGCCCCATGGCTCCTGTTTCTCCCATACTGTGCCTGGTTTCTACTGCAACTTTGTTGAAATTGAACTGTTTTTCCAAAACATTTGGGTTAGGGAAACTCCAAGGGAAATTCCAGTTCAACACTTTTTTCCTGACTAGCACTGGTAAATTATGCTGAAGATTTTTCAGCTACATTGAGCAGTGTGAATTTATTTTTTAGTGTGCCCCAATCAAACAAATTTTTTTCCAGCCATTGCAAAGTAAGGAACACAGGGAAATGCAGACAAGCCTTATACAGTGAATAACAATATTGTGGAAAGTAGCAACACTTAAAAGGATTTAGGGGTAAGTAACCACAAGCTCCAATCTGATAATGTGGCAGAAAGTTGAGTGAGGCTCTTAAGCTTACAGACAGGGAGGTTAAATTGTGGAGAGTGGTGACTTATGATACTGGTGGGTACAACAGTGGAACAGTCTGTCTGGTTCTGTTGATCTCATTTAAAGACAGTATGTGGAAAAACATGGGCAGAAAAATGTCTAGGAAATGATTCTTGGGTTTGGGGAAAATACTGTCCGAATAGTTTGAAGAACTCATCACACTTCTCTCGTCAAAAAATAAGATTGAGGTTCCTTGGTTATGATGTACAAACCAAATACATGGGGAATACAGCAGGTATTGAATCTAAACGGGTTTTGAATTTAGTGGAAAAAACCTGTAACAGAAACCATCAACTGAGAGCCAAGGCTGTTTAAACTAAAAATTAAGAAAATGTTTTTACTGGTCTGTCTTGATCAGCCACTGGGACAACTGCTAATGGCAGCAGTGGTTTCTCATCTCTGGAGGTCTTCATAACAAGACAGGCTGTCTTTTAGGAAACAAATATATACCAGTTGTTCATATGGATTAGTGGCTTCAGCAGAACAATAAATATCTGAATCTGAAGGAGCTGTGCTAGTTTACAAGCTAGTTTAAATGATCAGATGATTTAATTAGTCTTAAATTCTAACAGTTATGAGACGGAATCATGAACGGTAGAGGAAGTGTCCAAGGCACCATTCCAGCTTGTCATGACATGGCTTGCCATTACAACAGCAGATAGCCATCGCACTGGAAAATAGAACAATAGGAAAATAATATAAAATCTTTGCCTAAGAGCAAAGATAAGGGAACAATTCTCTGACTTTAGAGTCCTGTTTCCTTTGAAGGTTCATGGAAGGTGGGACCCAAGCTCTCACCTGTCCTGGGAGAGGGGTGCAGACACACGAGGGGTCGCAGCATTGTCCCTGTGATGCAGAGCTTGACGTTGCCTGGTGCTGAGCAGCCTTGTGTCAGTGTCACAAGGGGAGGGGGCCACTTCTAAAGCCATGGAACGTGCCTTATTTTTGTGTCGCCTCAGTACACACCAGGCATGCTTCTGCTGGTAAGCTTCTGATCACTAGCTTCCATCACTGCTGGAGAAACAGCAAGCAGCGAGACAAATCAAGGATAGATGGTAACGGGTGATAAGAGATGTAGCTACTGTGACCTTGAGACTTGCAAATGTGCCGGAAAAGTGCTTCTGCCTCTTGGGGAAAGGACATAGATGACATTGTTTTATGTCTCTTGATAACTTGCCAATGAGTTTTATTAACACTAGCCTCACAACGAGGTCAACCAATCAATCAGTTTCCATATTTGCAGCATATTTACAAGAAATGCCTTAAAGCACTTTCCAAAAATACAGATGTCCCTGTGAAATCTTTAAACAAACAGGAGGGCTGGAGAGGGAGGAATCAATACAGTTTTTATATATGTATTGATATTTCATATTATATATTATCTGTAAATGGATAGTCAGATTTTATATAATATCTTATATATAACTTTATAACATGCAGTTGTAATGCAGTCCTCTACTTGCCCTTTCTTTTCCATCTGCTAAAAGGTCATCGTGTAAATGCTGGACTGCACAAATTGCACTTCCTCCTGGCTGGAGGAAAGCAGTGGAGCTCTTTCTTCTCAAAGCTCCTGATAATGATGCAGTAAAAGAGCTATTAAGTCTTCAAAAATACTAGTCAAATGGACAAACCTAGTCGTTGGACTAATATGGGGTAGAAACCTTTAGATTCAAATTATCTGTAGAGTGGTACTATGGTGGGTCTTTAACTAAGACAACAGTATTTGGGGAAATCAGCCAACTGGGACTTGCATTAATTCAGATTCTTAACAAAATGATGAACTATCCTACAGGAGCGAAGCAAGAAACCAAAGGAAGAGCATTGGATTCAGACATGGTATGACTCTGTTTCTTATGAGGTCTTGGTAACATCTATCATTGTGCATATCCAGATTTCTGAAAGAGGCAGGAGATGATAATTGAGCCATATGTAATAGTAGCAGGGAGTTGAATAATAAGTTCTATGCTCAGTCAAGCATTGCTTAGTTTCTGTCTGAGTTTCATTTCCAGCAATTGCTAGACAGTCAAGATTGAACTCCAGACAAGCAGAGGTAGGACCTGGATTGCATCAAGAATTATGTGTTAGTCATGAGAATTACAGCGCAATCTATTATTAGAGCATCAGAAAATAGCCCTGTGAAGTAAGGGAGAGGCTGAAAAGCATAGAAATGAGACCTGAAAGGGATCTCACCATGTCAAAATTAAAGGAAAATAGCAATCTCTCCCCTCGTGGCGAATAAATGCTGCCTCACACATAGGAAGGCTGCCCTATGTCCAGATGTTTCTGGGTCACCTGCCTCCTTCTGAGGGTGTGTTGGCCCTCAGCTTCCTCCCCTTTGCAAGTGAGTCGGCTGTGGGGGCACAGGTCTCCAGCCCTGGGGTGAGCCCTTGGAGGAAACCCTGCTCTAATCCAGACAGCTCTGGCTGCAGCTCTCAGCTCCCTTTGCTTGGGAGTACTTCCTTAGCCTCCTCTTTCATAGAATCATAGAATGTTCTGGGGCTGGAAGGGACCTTTAGAGGTCATCTAATCCAACCCCCCTGCAGGGAGCAGGGACATTGCTAACCAGATCAGATTGCTCAGAGCCCTGTCCAACCTGGCCTTGAATGTTTCTAGGGATGAGGCCTCCACTACCTCTCTGGGCAACCTGTTCCAGTGTTTCACTACCCTCATTGTAAAGAATTTCTTCCTTATATGTAGTCTAAATCTATCCTGTTTTAGTTTAAAACCATTACCCCTTGTCCTGTCCTCTTTCCTTTGGTCCTGCCTGACCAGGTGCCCTGTTGATTCAGGGCCAGATCCTGACCCCTGGGCTTGACTTTCTAGCTTGACCTTGGAGTTGTCTTGTCACTATGGACTGGCTTGGTGGTCTGGACTCTCTGCAGACCGTGGTTAAAACTTCTGGCTAATAGGTAGCAGGGGCTGGAGTCCCAGGCATGTTGTCCTGGTGCTGTTGGCCTCAGAGAATGTGTGGTTCACTGCATGTAGAGGATCCTCCAGCCCAGTGCCATGTACAACAGTGGTGATGCATCAGGACACATCGGACTCACACCAGCTCTGCCAACACTTGTGCTTGCACAGCTCAGCACAGACTGCCTCCAGAGCTCCTTCCCAATTTATCATACTCGTGGTCTGTACCTCTCCAAAACTCACTTCCACTTCTAACATGAAACGTTTTGGTGGGGTTTAGTTCAGGCCTGCAGCATCACTGTTGAGTTCCTTGTCCTCGGAGGCCGGATAGAAAACCTTAACTTTGGGTTAAGCAGTCTTTGATTGTTACCAGGCAGGAGATTCCAAAACTGAGGGTTGACCTGGCACAGTGAACTTCTGCAGTCTACCTTTGTAATTTGGAAGAGTGCACTCAGTTGTGGAGATGTGTGTTTGTGTTTCGAGATGTTGGTCTGGGTTAGTTTGGTTTGGTTTTTTTAAAAAGTAGAAATGGCTACAGAAATACAGTCCTTTCTTGCTTATAGGGCCTTATAAATTGATTTTTGACAACTTTTGCCTTGGAATGGTCCATGTCAAGAGTTTATGTGACTGAAAACCTCTCAATCCATATTGCACCAGTCAGTAGCAACGACGAATTAAATAAAAAAGGTCATTTTCTAAAGCTATGATACAAATTGCATTGAAGTCATTAAAAAGTCCCATTGATTTCAAAGGGCTTTGGCTTAGTTCCAATACTCCTTATTTAAATAACTATCTAAATGGCCTGATTTTCATGAATATAGGGAATACAGCTGCTCCAGAGGGCTTCACTTGGCTTTGATCAGGCTCTAATTAGTTGTACTTGTTTAAAATGTTTCTAAAAAGTTTGAAAATTTGATAGTTTTTTTTCTCCTCACAGTCAACAAACTCAGTAATTCCTGGAGGGGTATGGCTTAAACTTTCCCCAGAGCTCAACCTTTTATATAAAATAACTTTAGACAAAATATTATTATAAAATACAACTTTGAGTAAGAAAAATCAGTAGCATGGTAGAGAGACTGTTCTGTACTCATAGAAAAAGGCCAAGGGTTTTGATGTCTTGGGCTTGTAGGGACAAAATTCTGGGGCAAAGAGTGTTGGAGGGTGTCATCCAACAAATGTGTACCATGTCAGAAATCAGAGATGGGAATGACTGGAGATTGGGAAAGAAGCATTGGATCCCCCTTTCCTACAAGTGGCAGCTGTGTGGGAGACAGTAAGTCTAGTGATGGATGTTTTTAGCCTTCTACTTAGCCAGTAGGTGCAGGATGTGAATGATGATATTTCTGAAAAAGACTGCTAATATAATATCCTAAGCTGACTGGAGATCTGAGGTTTGTTATCAAAAGACTCAAATGGGAATGCTGAAACTGTTTTCTGAACATTGGAAAGCTGAGATGCCAGAGGGAAAGTGATAGCAGTGACATTTTGATGAAATGTTCATCAGCTATTGTCATACTTTATTAAAATCAATGAATTAAATAACCTCAATAATTATGCCAGTTATTAGCAGCCTATGAATGTGTAAATCTCGTTCTTAAAGAAGGTCACCTGGGCAGTGTTTCCTATTCTGCTACCAAAATGTGTGTAATTTTTCTATAAATTATTTTGCCTTTTCTACAACTGAAATTATCCGTTGGTTAAATGATTATAATAAAACCCAGGCCTTTAGCTCACAGGGATATATTATTAGCAGCCATACTGTAGTTCCTACTAAGAGCTCAACATTTTTCTTACATAATGACAAGAGGTTATTACTGGGGTTTTTTTAATTACTTTATAGGCCTATATGCTATTTCAAATTATTACCACATCTTAAGGTTGATGTAGCCAGAACATCATGTGTGGTGTGGATTTCTTCTTTGGAAGCAGTGGTAAGCATGGCTTTGTCTGTATTTCTTCCCTATCTAGTGCAAAAGCAAGAAGAAAGCTCTGATTGATGCATATGACTATGGGGAAAGACAAAGGGGAAATATCCAGCCTGGTTAAGTGCAAACTAGAAATATCAAACCAGACAGCTAGCTAAGCAGCCAGCCAGATAAAAAAGATAGGGATGACCACAGAAATGCACTGAGAATTATATTTAGCTCAACTGGGGAAAGGCCCTGAAGAAGTAGTGTCCCTCCTGAAGATCCCCAGCTGTGTAAGAAGTAGCATGAGATAAAGGATAGGAAGGTACACCTGCCCACTGTCGCCTGTTTTACTCTCCTAGTGAAAATTCAGGGCATAAAGATAACCTTGAAATGAATACTTATGCTTTTCTGCTGTAATAATGATGAGTGGAAGTAATAACAAGTGTCAGAAGGGGAAAAGGTTGGTTCTTTAAATGGTCAAGCCAGGCTGTAGCTGTGACCACGAGGGACCAGCCAGAAGGGTTGTGGGTGACAGTGAATGCTTCTTCCCCAGAGACCAATGTCACTGCAGAGCCGTGCCGTTACCCAGTGCCGATAACCCGTCGGCAATCCACCCTGAGCCCCTGCGCAGCAGCACATTGAAGCTCGATGTCGTTTGCTGGCATAGCAAGAGAAACAATTTCTGAGCCCCCTAAAGATCAAGCATATTATTCTGTGAAACAATTTGTTCTCCTTGAATGAAAAAGACAAAATTCCAGCATTCATCATTTCCACCATTGTAAACTCCAACGAAGCTATAGATGTTTCAAATTTACATGAATGTAAAAGAGGGAAAGATTCAGACCACGAACCTCATATTTTTGGCTCACAGACTTTAAGCTTGTTAAGAAGGCGCAGATGCAATGACTGATAAAACCGAAGCCTACGCTTTCTTGCTTTGCTATGCAGGAGAGGAAGTGGGTTTTCATCTAAAATGCGATACCACAAAGAACTAACTTTTTCCATGTCTGAGTTATACAATGTTCTTTGTAGCTAGATTCTTGGCACCCGTCAAAATATGACTAATAAAAAGGCTGCACTTGAAGAGATATGTGCAGGATCCAGCTACTAAACTGAAGTCACCTTCATCTTAGTGTGGGCATTCCTTGTCAGAGTGCTGCTGGGTTTCTTCATATGAACGGTTGCTCATCCTCTCTACCTGGCTTTAACTGCTGATGCGGTGCGGTAGCAAGATGCTACTATGCAAGGTAGTCATCGGTACCTTTAGCTGCAATGTAGACCTGAATCCATGGGGTACCTGTCTGCTACTGTAAATGTCCATACTTCATTGCTCCTGTTCACCCCAATGGAAGGGTTGGTCATGACTGCTGGCCTCTCTTTTTGGGAGCAATTGGGAAGTCTTATGGGATGAAGCTCTTGGATTTAAAGAGAAAGTGGATGCTGTGCCACATGTTTTTGCTACAATCCTCTACCTGAAGATAGTAGAGTACAGAGGAAAATTTCCCAGGGAGGATGGACTCTTGAGATGTGGGCAAAGGTTTTCTTTCTGTCCTTTGGCTTCAGGAAAGGTTTGGGGGTACATGCAATTTGGGAAGGGAACCATAGAACAGGGATTGCTGGGGGCTTTCTCATAGCATTCCAAACCAGCGTGTTTCACCTTGACTCTTTATAGCAATCCCTGACTGCCATATGTTCATAGAATAGAATCATAGAATCACTTTGGTTGGAAAAGACCTTTGAGATCATCGAGTCCAACCTTTAACCTAACCCTGACATCCCACCACTAAACCATGTCCCTAAGCACCTCATCTATCCTTTTAAATACCTCCAGGGATGGGGACTCGACCACCTCCCTGGGCAGCCCATTGCAGAGCCTGACAACCCTTTTGGTGAAGAAGTTTTTCTAATGTCCAACCTAAACCTGCCCTGGTGCAACTTCCTGCTTCTCATCCTCCTCGAGTGATGTCCTCTCTCCACGTATTGTGATGGACTGAAGAAATTGTGTTTTTTCAGCTTCTGGTCCAGCATGGCAACTTATGGGGGCCGTGACTAAACTGTGGGGCAGAAATGCTTTGCAGGTGCCCAGTGAACCTGGCTGGACCATGCTGAAGCTGGCTCCTGGCCTATGTGATTCATTTTCTTTCACATGCGAAGCAGGCTGTTGAGAGGGGGAAGGAGAGAAAATCCTATGTACCTGGGCCCCTTCCAGCATGGAGGTGGGTCATACATAGTCCTGCAAGCTCCCAGGTCCCACAGTTGAGATGAGGCCAAAGGGTAGAAAATAATTAAGCCTTCCATTTAGTTTTATTTAGCTACTGAAAGCCTATTATGTCTAATTTTAATTGCAGTAAGGCCTCATTGCACTAATCTGAAAGGGGTAAAGGTACCCCTTAATGGTATAAATTAGTTTCAATTTTAAAGCACTGCTTTAATTCACTCTTCAGTGATGAAGAGTGAAGAATAATTGCATTGGCTTCTTGTTATCACTGCCTGATGCATTCAGACCATCTATGCTGGTGTATCTTGGCAGTGGCTGGAGAGCATTAGGGCACACAGCAGAGCTGCGGAGCTGAGCTGAGGTTTCCAGAGGGTACCAGAATTAGGGTTTTGTCTCTGAACATTGTTTAAATTATCTTTTAACTGATGTTTTAAAAGAGAAAGTTTAGAAAGATGCAAATGGAAACTTTGTAAAAGCAAAAATCCCCTGAAGACCCACATGCTGTTTCTCAGGATGCCGAGATAGTTTCATGCTCTTACACCAGCCTGATGAAACAAGGCATTTTAAGAGCTCTCTCCCAGTTTCCCTTGACTACCCCAGGTCTTACAGGGGTCTGGTGATGTTTGGTATTTCAAAGTGCTTGAAGGTACCTGATGAAAGGCGCTGTCTAAATGTACCTTTTTTTACACAGAAGGAACACAGTCTGCTAGGACTCTGTGTGTGTGTGTGTGTATATTGATAAATCTATTTTATTCCCATGCCCTGGGTGCCCATCTAGGGTGTAACAAAAAACTATTTTCCCTCCTTGCCACTGGGAAGGACTGGGAGAGTAGGTAGAGACACATTGCTGCAGCCGTCTGTATAATGCAAATTGCAAAAAACTTCTTTACAAAGAGCACAAAAACCCCCTCTTCCAGGTGCAGGGTTTGTGCGTATAGGTGACTTCCCATGCTAGCGCAAGGTGAAAACGAAGGACTGCTGGTGGCTGACTTGCAGGAGGCTGGTACCTGATCTACTCCCTTACGATGTGCTGCCATCTGCTTCCTCTTTGTCTCAGTGCTGGGGTGACCCCCCCCTGCCTTGAGCGGTGGTGTCTCTTTGTGTCCCTAGCTGGTGCTGCCATATATCTGGGGGGTTCTTCCAGCTGCGTGAAAAAATGGGTGGAAACAGCCCATATTTGAGACCTACAGTGCTAGCTGAAAACAGCCCAACGGAGTGACCACCGCTGGCCAGACAGCCTCGGAGTGTGCATCAGACCTTCGCGTGTCAGAGAATGGTCACGAGGGGAAAGGCAGAGCAGCGGGGGACGGGTTAATTGTTTGGGTGCCTTTTTCAGTTTCAAACTTCCATAATCAGGAGACCTAAGGCTTCCTAAATGTCTGCTGATATTTGGCTTTGAGGAAGTCAGGGTAGTGGGATGCATCAGCTGAGGACTAGGTTTCCTCCCATTGCTCTAGGGTGAGTGTGCCCAAACAACCATGGAAATGTATGCTCCAAGGGCATAAAAGGTGTGGAATACAGCTATTTACATGCAAGAGCTTTCTCATCAGACTCTCCTCTCTGTCCCCTGGATTTCAGATGACTACGTAGTAGATAAGAGCGTAGGAAAGAGCCATCAGGCCC
>NW_009258284.1:1052378-1083031 GCF_000687185.1 Egretta garzetta
TGAACACAGATTTAGGAGGTAGACTACACCCTGCACTATGGTTAACCACATCAGTGGGTGAAAAGTCCCCTTGCTTATATTACCAGCAAGATCATGCTTAGCATCCGAGTTGATAAAGCACGTTTCACTAAGCGTGTTTTCTGTTTCAGTCTTTACAAAGGATGCTGGGCCTTGACTACGCTGCTGGAGAAGTCCCATCCTGCTGCTGCCACTGTAGTCCTTGGGCCCTTTCAAAGCAGGGTGGGAAGCACAGCGTGGGCCTGAGTCTCCTGGGAGTGGGTCCGGTGCTGGATCACAGGTTTTCCAAAGTCCCTTGGCTTTGGGTTGCTCTGATAATTTGTGCTGTTTGCTAACTGTTGTCTCCTTGATCCTAAACACAGTAGTCTTTATAATGTCTTGCATGTGTAATGTGCTGTCCATAGAGTGCAGGAATCATCTGTTTTTCTGCACTGGCAAGCAGCCTTCCCTTAGGATGGAGGGACTGTTATCTAGCAGCCCATAGGCATACGTACAGCAGCTGGAAAAGAAGTAAATAAGGAACAGGAAGCAAAGCTTTTCTCAAGAACTGAAGAGGCAGGACTATTATTTAACACTTAGGGATGCTCTCTGTCCTTCAGGATGCTCCCATGGGGTCTTCTGAAGCCTTTCTGTTCATTTTAACAAAGGCTGGATGGGCTTTGATGCAGCAAGGCCCCAAGAGACTTGAGAAAGGCCACCCAGGCATGTCAAGGGGGAGATGGCAAAATGGCATTTTTAGCTGCAGCGCCTGATTTCTTTCAAGCTGGTGCCACACCTGTACGATGGAAAGAGAATCAGCCAAGCAGCTGGACTCGTACTGCCTCCTGATACATCAATACATTTTGTTAGAGACAATCAGTCACTTATAATCCTTACGCGACAGCTGCAGTTTCTCCTCTCAGCTTCGCACACTGGGCCATTATAAATAGATTGTCATATTCCTTGCAGCACTAAATTGCTTTCTGCATTCCCCATCCCTGGGTGGACTGATTGACTTGGGAATCCTGCCATTTTGGTAGCCCTCCAGAAAAAGTGATTACTTATTTTTGCATCTGTTGCCAAATCTGTGTAAGTATGTTACCATTAAAAAGTCAGTATTTAACCACAATTACCATAAAGGGGTATTTGATATGACAGTTGTTTCCTGCTGTGTTATGTTTCTCTGTACACAAACAGCAAATGGATGGTTTTAATTAGGGGGGGGGGAGGGGGGCTTCCTAGCGATATCTGCTTTGAACACAAAATGCATTCTTGCTGCTTTAACCCATACCGCGATTAAGGATTTAGAAGTGCAGCCCACACAAAAAAAGAAAAAACCCAACCAAAACAGGAGTATACCTGTTGTAGGGAGCCCACAAGCACAGAGAAATATTTGGGTGTATTGAATGACACCTCCTGCAAGTAAACGTTAACTGCCTAAGGGCGACACTGGAAGCGGAGCGGTCGTGTGGCTGTGGGATACTTTACTGGAAGAATAACAATATTCATAGCATTTGCCTGTCCTATGGCCTAATACAGAAATGTATGCACGGCAGTGCGCCGGGCACTCCGGAATCAGGGATATGTCTCTGCATATAATGAGGTCTGTTGCCATAATGACCTGAGCCAACCTTGGTGAGTCAGTGAAAAACTTCCCATCGAGGTGAATGGGCTTTGGATCATACCGTAACCCTTTAAAAATCTTCCAAGACAACGTGCCTGATGTCCAGCCCTGCAAAATAGGGCACTTTGTGCTGCATGGTTCTTAATGAGACAATGTCTGTTGCATTTTAATAGCATCCTCTTAGGCATTGGCCCAGATCAGAGCTCCTTTGGTGGCTGTTTAGACACTTAACATTGAGTGCTCATTGATTAAAACCCAAACACAACCTCAGAAGCAGGGACAAGGCCATCCTGACCAGTCTCCAGACTGATGTCCCCTCCATGCTCGTTCTTTCCCTCTCTCTGTCTAGTCCCATGAACAGTGAATTTTTTACTTCATGGTGACAGCTCCAAGGAGAGACACGAAGAGCTGTTCTTGTCTCCATTTCCCTTCTTCACCAACTTTCTTCCTAATCTGGACTGCACCTGGGCAATTAAATGCCCCATGAGAAGGTAGGCGATGGGCTGAGAAAGGTGCTGAATCTCCCCTTCCCAGTCAGCTGCTATAAAAATGCAGTTAATATACAGAGGCTAGGGGGGAGGTGCTATGCCTACAGTTTCATTTTTGAGAGATGGTGACAGTAGGAGAGGGCAGACATGCCTGCTGGAGTCATCCCTCAAGGAGAGTGGAAGATGGAGGAGACGTGGGTTATCGCTGAGGCTTAGGATGGATATTATCAGGTTCCCCTAGGGCAGCTCTCATTGTGCAGAGGCTTTCTGATGGACCTGGTAAACTTGTGGTCCAACGGGAATCTCATGAACATATGTCCCTCTAGGGCTTAGTGGCAGGTAGAGACTCCATTTTGGGTCACGGCTTTAAACTTGGATGCTTCACCTCTGCTGAAATGCTTTATTAAAATGAAACCTGAACCCAGAGACATCAAAGTGCATTTTGGAATGGGAAAATATAATTATTTCATAGTTTTGGATGAGGGCAGGATTTCCAAAGATAGCCATATATCTAGCATCAGGAGGATGACTTCTGTATTTTTTTCCCCCCAGTGATTAAACAGGTAGGTGCTCGAGAGTTTCAGTGAAGATTAACCTGAATCCCACTGAGTATTTATCTGTACCTTGAAGTATCTGAGTAATCTGAAAATACAGCCTCGGGGGATTTGCCCAGAGCCTGACAGAAGGCAGGGCTTGGATCTGATACCAGAATATGGGTTTTCTGTGCTGCTGCTTGCTCCATGGGCACTGAGGGGCTTCTCTGCTGCTTCTCTTGCCCACTCTTTTGTGAGGGGTCCTGTTTGGCATGTGTTTTGGTACTGGATTACAGACAACAGGCTTATACTTTGTGACAGAAGGTAGAGGAATAAGGGGCAGAAACCATTCACAGTAGATACTTACAAAGAAGTTGTCTTGGTCTAACCCAGCCGGCATCTGAGCATCACACAGCCGAAACCAGGACAGAAGTATAGATATACAAAATTCTACTGCTTTGTTATAAATAAGAATTTAAAGTTACTTAATAGGCTGTCTAATACCATTTTACATCTGGCCTGTGGAGTGTTTTAGCAGGCTCAGTCTATTTAGATTGAACAGATACTTACTGCATACTAATCAGAATACTTACTGATTTAGCACATTTAATGTTTTTCATCTAGCTAATAGGAATCTCTTTTGTTATTCTTTCCCTCCATAAATAGATTTCCTAATGTCCAGTGCTCTTTTTTAATATGCAAGTCCTCTCTCCTGAACCTGAAGAGCAAGATTAAATAGGATGCTTATGATATTGCATATAAATAAATAGCTCCACACCATTAAAAGCAGCTGGATAGTAAGTACTGTAAAATCAGCATCTTTCTGTACTTTCAACCAGAGCACAAATGAGCTTCATCGCTTGGTGTACAATCAAATCCAGGTCTGGGATAATGTAAATGCAGAGATCCTAGAGTTTGTTCCAAAACTGAGAAAAAGAAAAGATCACAAACCATTACATCTATACTGTATTTTTCCTGCACTACCTTATTGCCGAGCTGCAGCGCCTTATCAGCACGCCCTTCTGTCGTTCCCTATTGCCAGACACCTACAAAATGCCTGCAAAGCCTTCGACATGAAGTAGGAAAGATGATGCCTGTCTCCAAGTTATGAAGATTGTTTACAATCCAAATATTTGAAGATGTTGCTAGTTATATGGTAACCAGAACCTGTGTAACTCAATGCTTTAATTAAAGGTTTCTGTTGACTGAAGCATGGATGATAGCTGATTTGAAGGCTATTGCTGCAGCTAGGTTTTATCTACCTCTAAAGCCGACACCAGAAAACATGTAATTCAGAGCAAATATAAATTAAAAAAAAGCGAGTTGCTTGCTGGTTGCTGTGCAAATGCAATCAGCTATTGGTAGTCTGGCGTGATGGGAGGAGTATCTCTGATGGGGAGAACTGCACCCTCCAAGAAAGCCTGCTGCTTGCGTTTCCTTTTATTTTGTGACTCTCAATGGTTTTAATCTCTCCCGGGACTCTCTGTCCACAGAAAATGCCATCTGAACAACTTTCTGTGGGCTCTTCATGGTTTCTGACCACCTCTGTGGTTTGGCCAACATTGTTGCTGGTGGTATTTGATTTGGAGACTTGATTATTTGTGTTAGTGGGAATCAACGAGGGCAAGCAGGTACTGAAGGACTTGGGTTGGCAGTGCAAGGGAATGAGCTCAACCCTTACCATCTTTCTTGTTCCCAATAAATGTGAGCAGAAATCTTCCCTGAGGGGGGGTTTAAGTAGGCATCAGCTGCTCTGGAGATGTATCCAAACCTCTGGAGCTTTTGAGGTTTGCCCATCGCTTCTTACGATCAGGAAAGAAATGCATGACTCTGTGAGGAAGGTATTTTAAGCTTATTTTCTTTAATCTTCTGGGTTCTGTGGTTGTGACTCCCCTGAGGTCACACAGATATTTTTAAATGAATTCTTACTGCTTGAATAACAGGGAAATAACGTCTTGGTTTTCAACTTCTGTATTCTCCAGCTTCATAACTTTGCTCACCCCTCGACTGAAGCTGAAGTCGTCAGGCTGTTTCAAGAGTCCTTTTGTATTTACATTAATAACAAACCTTCCCCCTCGAAGAACATTTGCCATACTTCAAATGTTTATTGTTCAGCTGGGCCAGCTAACAGCTGTATTGAGCAAAGCCCCATGTGACAACCAGCGCATTCCTGGGTGATTATAGTATACTGCCAACGACTGTTTAATGTGTACGTTGCGGTAGTATCCACACGGCCCGGAGCACAGCTAAGGGGAAAAAAAAAAAAAAAAAAAAAGCCAAAGCTCATTATGTAACTGTATAGTCAGGGGAAGTCATTTTTAGTAAGCATTGTAAATGAACTGACTCTGCTCGCTCACGCAAGTAGGGGGATGCGTGTCCTCAAGCAGGCTGGTGTGACCTGCAGGATAAGGGGCTGGCACGTGAGGGAAGGCAAAAAAAAAGCCCTTGCAACCCGAGTATGAAATCGTTACATAGGGATATAAAAAGCAAGGAAGAGGTTGTTGCATCCGTGGTAAAACGTCTTCTGTCCCCCCTTGCACTGAATTTGTACCTGTTTTCTGACAGGAGAGCGCTCAGCTTGCGTATGCGCCTGCCACGGCGTGGAGGCTTTGGGCCTATTTTCCCCAGAGATGGCTCAGAGCTTTTCTCCGAACCACATTTGCCTCAGAAAATGGAGTCTGCCAAAATTGGCACATGTTGGGGGAGCACCAGCATGCAGGGGGTGGCAGGAGGGGACGCGTGGTCACTTCAACATCCTCGGTTTGTTGCGATCGGTGCCAGACTGCATTGATTTGATGAGACCAAGGCATTTCATTCCAACCTGCAACGCTCCTATTGCTTTTCACTCGATCTATTTACATTGAAGAGAATGTTAATATTACAACTCCTCAAAGGCAGGAGTGCTTTATATTGTGATCTTGTTGTAGAAGTGAGGTATTTCCACGCTTCTGTACTGATTTCTTCTAAAATAATTTCTAGCTAGCAGGAAAACTTAAAATTTGGACTTTTTCTGTTTATTACGACACAAACTAGGAAACTCTGAAGGTGACTACAGCTTCCTACCAAACTTGAATGTGTTCTTGTGGCCACACCGTTTCTTGCTCTAACCTGTGCCAGACACCAACAACCGAAAAAATAAGTTTCCAGACCAAAAAAATTTTAGGAGGGTTTTGTTTACTGGATTAATTTATAGGCCTTTTTAACATTTTTGTTATAAGTAACACAGTGGAGCTCCCACAGAAGGTGTTGGGTCTTGCAAGAGAGAGGGGAGCATTTCTGAGGTTGTTCAGCCTGGAGAAGAGGAGGCTGAGGGGAGCCCTTATGGCTGTCTACAGCCACCTGACGGGAGGGGGTAGTGAGGTGGGGGTTGGTCTCTTCTCCCAGGTAACAGGCGATAGGAGGAGAGGAAATGGCCTCAGGTTGTGCCAGGGCAGGTTTAGGTTGGACATTAGGAAAAATTTCTTCACTGAAAGGTTTGTCAAGCATTGGAATGGGCTGCCCAGGGAGGTGGTCGAATCCCCATCCCTGGAGGTATTTAAAAGCCAGGCAGACGAGGTGCTTAGGGACATGGTTTAGTGGTGGGATGGCAGAGTTAGGTTAACAGTTGGACTTGATGCTCTTAAAGGTCTTTTCCAACCTAAATGATTCTATGATTCTGTGAACGTGAGCCTCCTGCAGCCGTCCTCATGCCCTGAGCACTACCGGCACCCCTGAGCAAGCCCTGCACAACCCACCTGCGCCCACGCGAGGGTCCCGGTCCTGCTTTGGGGCCTTTAAAAAAATGCTTATTTTTTTTCCCCATTTCAGTGCACCCATTTCCCCTTCTCACTCCTTCCTTGTGTAAGTAGGGGGGTACGACTGCTGCATATGACCCCCGGGGAAGCCTCACCTGGGTGCTTTTCCAGTGGGACTGCGCACATGGCAGGGCACAGCCAGACAAGCCTGGGGGCTCAGCTGTGATCCCATAGCAAGCAGCAGAGGAGCATCAGCTGGGGTGGAGGAAGGTACGGTTTGTCTCTTCATTTCTTCCTCATGAACTGCCTCTGCTACAGCAAAGAGGAAGGCATCGGAGCAGGCTGGTTCTCAACTTTCCTAATAATAGAAATTTTTTAGATCATCCGTGGTGTTTAGATCACTGCCCAACCATGAGCTACTGTCTTACTAATGTCATCCAACAGGCACACAGGGAAGAATGAATTACCGCAACTTGTCCATAAAAATAGTTTTAGCACTTGGGATTGTTTCAAACATGTTCCATTCAGATGGATATTTGTGCTAAGAACAATGTTTCTTCCTTAGCCCCAAATCTTCTAAAACCAAAGGACGGGCTGCGTAGCTATTGATTGTCTTTTAGCAGTTCCCAAATACGAAGGAAATTACATTCAGGCTGGCCTTTTAGATCAGTTCAGAAATCTCGTCTGGACTTGTCTTGTACGAGAGCCCTCCGCTTTGCTAGCCCTCTGCGGCGTCCGAGCTGGCTGTTCGCCTCAGCTAGACAAATAATAATCTCAAACGTGGATTAAACCGACCATTGGCTTCTTAAAAAAAGGCTTTTTTTTTTTTTTTTTTTTAATGGCTGTATAAGAACTAACGTTTCCAGCAAATCCGCAGAATGTTACAGGAAAATTGGATCTGAAATTAGCTCCTTCTGATTAACTTCCATGCAGCGGGCTATCGCGGTGCCACCTAGATTTTTCCTGTTAATAAGGCTGATTTAAGGGGTGGAATAATGATAGTCTTGCAAAATGTCTGCTTTTGCAAGATTTTCAGTATAATTTTGATGACTCAAAATTAGCAGATATGATTCTTTTGAATTAAGCATGGTCAGTGACTGCTACCATATCTCTGTAGGGTATTAAAGATTTTAAACATTTTCATGCTAATATTTTTGTTAGGAAATGAAAAATAAGGCTCTGGAGGCTGTCATACTGCAGAAGTTTGGTGCAGGTTTTGGTTTCCTTTTTTTTTCCTGGTGCTACTTCCTACAAAACAAAATGCTACTTAAAAGAATGTTTTAGTTCATTTAACGTTAAAAAAGGTTTCCATTTGGAGAGAGTAATTTCTCCAAACCCTAGATTACACCGTGCCTAATCAACTCAAAGAACTGGTTTTGTTTGGGAGCAGTTACCTCAAGTCAGGTTCTTTGGGACTCATTTTCACCACTGAGAAACTGGGAACTGAGCTGTTAATCTTGGTGCAGCCCAGCTCCCTGAGCCCGAGGGGAATAAAAAAATCAAACCAGCTGAACACAAAAATTCACTTTGTGTACAGCTCTTGGACTCTTGGCTGCTAGTACTTTGCCAAGAAAGGGCTCTGGATGTCTCCTCACTACTTTGATTTAAGTGGAGGGCTTTTTAATGCCTCTTTTTTTTTTTTTTTTTTTCTTTTCTTTTTTTTTGCCTGAAGTGGCGAGTTTGGAGGACATCTTCTCTGGAACAGTGGAAACGAGATACAATTTTCCCCTGATTTATTTTCCTTTCCTGCTACTATCAAGGCTTAATTAGCTCAGAAGGATCCAAGGGGTGGCCCTCTGTGTTTCCCAGTCAGGCAGGATGCAGCCCGTAATGGTGGGGAGGTGGCTGCTGGTGTAACTGGTGTTTTCTGGTGCAGAGCAGGGAGACAAGAGATGGAAATGGCTGAAAGCTGAAAACGAATCTCTGAGCCCTTTGAAAGTTGGGGAGAAGATTTCAGGCCCTTCCCCGACTGTGAGGTTGTTTTGATATAAATGAGTCCATCAGGCCTTTGGGTGAGTGAGAAAATGCTGCTACTTGGAGCAATTGCAATGGAGCCATGGGGTGCCACGGCTCCCAGCCCCAGGGAAGGGAGCAGGGATGCTCCAGGCAGTGCCTGATGTCTGGCGGGACACCCAGGCACCTCCTCCCCAAGGCTGCTCCAGGGGAGGCAGAGCTGCAGCAGAGTCTCAGCTCTGCGCTGGACCTTGCCCCACGGATACCGTAGCCTCTGTATATTTTCTGTCTGTAATATTTAGGGGGAAGTGTGGTGTGCCGATGGGAACCAGCTGAAAATGAGGTGGCTAATCTGCTCGGACCTGCAGTATATTTCAACTCTGACCTTTGATATCTTGCGCTGCCTCTCTCTCGTGTCTTCCTTTATCAGAGACTTCCAGTCTCATGGCAATTTTAAGACATGGGCTGTGGGCCTTGGGCAAATATTCACTGGAGATTAGGAGGAGACTTTAATGAACACAGCGCAGCAGAAGCACTCTCACAACAGTGGCTTTTGAAAAACCTTTCCCAGGGCAATTGCAGCAAATCTGGGCCACGCCATGATTTCATTCACTTGAGATGCCAGCTGCCAGGCATGTTGTTCCATGTGGATTTTCTTTTGCATTTCACCCGCTCAAAATGTCCGCTCTGAGACTGCTGGGGCTTGAAATGAATTTGGGAATGCATCCAGAAAATGGTGGGTGGGCGTGTGCGTTTTATGGGTGAAGGTTAGCAGATGAAAATCCCTGTCAAATGAGGGGATACGAAGAAAAGACAATCCCAGTGCATACCCCGGCCAGAGCCAGGGCAGAAGGAGGGAGGGAGGATTCGTTTCCACGGGGTGCGTCAAGATGCTGACCCAGATTCGTGATGCCGCAGTGGCGGGGTTTACGCAGCGCTGACTGTGCATGCAGCAGCTCGGCAGGAAACAGCTTGTGCAGCACCAACATTTCATCACATCCCTTCCTAGGTGGGGAATGGGCTACCTGGAAGTCCCTGCAGCTTGACGGCCGGATTGGGAATTGCCTCCCCTCTCCCTCCCTTTTTCCTGCTATAATTACTAAAACTTGGTGGAAAATCTGAGCGGTGGGATCTGGCTTCTGGGTTGGGGGTATCTTTGAGGCCAGCCCTGCTGTGAGTGGGTGATTGCACCAGGTAACCCCCAGAGATCTCACCTGAAGCACCAAAATTAGTAGTGGGGTTGTAGCAGTGGGATGGTGGGATCAGTCTCAGGCCCCCTGGGACATACGTGCTAGCGCAGAGCTGGCTCCAGGTGTGTCTGACTGCCCATGAACTGGCTCCTTCAGAGTTCATCCCTTTTGCTTGCATCTTAAATAGTTGCTAAATGACTAATAAATGATTGCTGCTTAACCATAGTGTTTCCCCACCATCAGACATGTAAAACTGTCAGTATTATTTTATGCCTGATACAGTTCTTTTAGAGGAAATGGTGCTATTCAGGGACCCACATGATGCAGAATTTGGTCTGACCTAGAGCTTATTTAATAAAAGCTTTGTCTGTCGAGTGTTAGCTTCCTCTTTCTGCTCAAGTTACAGGACCACAACCTCCTTTCTTTTTCACTTACCTTCAGAGATCCAAGCTCAGACCTGCAGGAAGCACCAGAGAAAAGAGGAAGGCTGGACTTGCTGCCAAGGCAAGTCTAAGGTCTAACTCAGGCCTACTGAGACCCATTTCCACTGTAATGGACTTAGGCTTCCTGTTTTTATCCCCTTTTCTCCCTCTAGAAAGTGGGAATGATTGTACTTGCTTATTTGCCTCTTATTGAAGTATTAAATAGCTCAAGGAGGCTTAGAAAGAGCTTGGAGAGTGGCAGACAAAGTACAAAATGTGGCAGCATTTTGCGTAGTCCTCAAGGAGATTGCATTCACTCCATCATACAACAAGGCCACCAGAAGGTCACACCAATTTGGGTTCTTGCTCAGCCCTCCTCCCCAGGATTTGGAGGGAGACTCAGCCTGACCTCAGCAGTTTGCAAGCCCTTGGGTCTGCAGACCTGACTGTACACAGCTGTGGGACAGCAATTGTTGGGATATTTCAGGGTTTTTTCCAGTTTCCGTTTCTGTTGAGGTAGCACGAGAAGAGACAGCGGTGTGGCTCCTTGTCGTTGAGCACAGAAACATCACTGCTCCTCCTGTTCTAACTAGCAAACGAGTCATGACTGGTGTTGTCCTAAGTGAAAATTTTTTCTCTTTATGTCCCATGAGGAGTTGCAAGGGAAAGTTTCCTGCAGATATGCTTCCGTAGCAGCTCGGCCAAGGAGGAGTCAGGTCCCTTGTGTGAGGCAGCTTCAGGCTGGCAGCAGGGACCTCGGTTTTGGTACCATGCTGGCCCTCGCCTCCATGCATGAGACCGCATCGCTTTAACCCTTTGGAAGGGAGAAGGCAGCTCTCCTCGCTGCTGAAGGCCAACACATTAGTGCCACGTGGTGCCAGTTGCGTGTCTGCCCTCAAACATGCTCAGCGTGGCTGCCAGCATTGATTTCATTGAAGGGAAGCCCTCAGTTTATCGGGCCAAGTTCTTCTTCTTGTGCAAGATCTGTTTGGCACAGGGGAGAGGGACATTTTTCAGGGACTGCAGCTATCCCTGAGGTTTGCTGGCAGTTTTTAAAGCTGCCGCAGTCTGTGAATGGCCATGGCATTCACTTGGTGGGCATAGATACCAGGTCACCCAGGAGGGTGTTGATCATCCCAGGCCTTGGAGAGCTGCTGGGCTGCTCCTTCCAGCCAGCCCAGGGGGATGAGGGAACAATCGCACCAGCGCTGTGTTGGTTAAGGCCATGTCTCCATAGCAGAGCACTTTGTGTCATCCCCATGGTCAGGATACGTCCCCTTTGTCTGGCTCGGGCTGCAAAAGGGCTGGGAGCATTGGGAAGAACTGGGTCTGATACATGTAATTCCCCTGCTTGCTGCCTCTTCAATCTGATCTTCCCCCTGCCCCTGGTAGGACAATAAATGCCAACTGAGGCATGTCTAATTCTTCCCTATGTTCCTCAGCCTGTACTTCTTTCCTTATCTGAGTGGCCAAAAAGAACCCCTGCCTCCTCTCCTTTCCAAATGTTGTTCATGTAAGATTGGCCTCGTGGTACCCGTGTGGGAGAATAAAGTGCTTAGCTTGAGTTTTGTCCATGACAAAAGGGACTGAACTGCAATGAGAGGGGGATTTCCAGAGGCGGGCTTCATCTGCAGCTACTGGGGGTTTTCCAAAACGGAAGCCTCATGTGGACTTCACGGCATCTATGGGGTTAGGTTGCATTGCATGGCCCATGTACCATGAAGTATTGCAGGAAAAAGTTAGTGGTTTGGATTTAGAGGTGCGTAATTGCATAAAGACATGACTAGAGTATATGGGGAATGTTTTTTTCTTTCTCTTCTGCAATAGATTTCTTCCTTTTCTTGCCCTCTTATTTTGACGTGCTTGCTCGTGACTGCTAGATGCTGGCTGGAAAAGGGGGGACTGAAGCACTGGTGTAGAAAAGCCACGTGTAAAAACAGAGACCTTGATATGGATAAATAGAAAGGGGTCAAATCCTCACCAGAAGATAAATGGGTGTGGAGCCTCTGCCCACAAATGCAGCCATCCCTGTTTATGCTGCTCTAAAGACCTGCCTTGGAGAAAGTCAGCTGAGCTAGGGAGCTAACGTACTTGCTAGGGAAAGTACGATGAGAGATGCATCCATGTGCCCCTGCCACCTCCCACTGGCTTTCTTGACTAACAGGACTCTTCCTCCGGGCTGGAGGACGTGTGATGGACTGGGAGGTTGTTCCCCTCCAAAGGTGAACCTTCCCCAAGGCAACTGTTCAGGCCAGAGCAGCTCAGGCACAGGGAGTTCCACGACCATGAGCGCATCAGGGAGGTGTTGCGGCAGTGGCAGGGGTTTTTCTCCTGCTGGGGTTCTGAATAGAAGGGGGATGATGTGGCAAGAGCCTGCATGACGCAAGCACCGCACGTCTCTTTCATGTCTGGCACGTGAGGTATGAGGAAGCATGGGGAAAATTCTTGAATCTCCCAGGTAAGTGTGGACTGTGGCAGTGGTTGCAGGTAAAGCTCACTCCTCCTGGGAGCCCTTGTCATACTTTCTGATTTATGTTAGCTGTGGCTGAAAGCCTGGGTGGGACAGAGGTGCCACCTGGACCTTGCACTGGGGAGCTCTGCGAGTCTGAAAAGTTCGCATTGGCCAGCTGCACCCGGAAGGTGGAGGGAGATTTGGAGGAGTGTGTGAAATGAGTATTTGTCCATTTTGAGCTTTGAGCACTCAAGGAAACTTCACAATTAAAAAAAAGAACAAAAACCTCAGCCCTCCACCCTGTTAGTTCCTGTGCATCCATGCGTGTGTGTCTGTATATAAAGAGTTATTTTAGAAGGCTGTTCAGTCATCTCCCATCCTCCATCTCTCATTCATTCGGCAGGGCACTGCTGCCCCTGGCCATACCGGTAAGTAGGAGAATGGTAATGCAGGTCACACCTTAGGGCTAACAAAAGTGTCACTTGAAAGTCAGGATTATAGCCAGGCTTTTGACATAGTGATCTCCCAGCGTGACACTTAGTAAAATTTTCTTTTTGCTTTGTTCCTGCATGATGTTCAGTTCTTCCATTCAGCTGGAGACTGGTGGCAAATCTGTGGTATCTTCAGTAGGGCCAGGGTGTTTATCACTGCCAGACCTGGAATACAGATTCTTGAATGCTGTGCAGCACTAACACCCCATTGAATCTTCCTTGGAATTATTTTCCAGGTGTTTTCTTCTCAGGATACACATATCCTGAGCGTATATTAATGGTTCATGTAAGCTGGAGGCGATGGCTCTGTCGTCAGCTTCAGCAGGCAAGCCTGGATCAGCAGCGGGATAGACTGGTGCTGTTGAGCCCATCACTGCTGGTGGCAGATCTGGCCCATCTGTGTCAGTGAACATAGCTGGGGAGGGGGAAACTCTTCCCTGGGGTCAGGGTCACCCAGCAAGGATCAGTGCCCTGAGAATAACAGGAGAGTTGAGCAGTATCGGAGCGGGTCACTTGTTCCGCCGAGGCAACAAAATGTTAAGCCTTTGGTCCATCAGAAATGCTGGAGGCATGTGCTTATGTGGAGCAAAGCCTTCAATCAGTAGGTTGTTATTACTGGGTCTGGTAGCAATGGCAAATTATCTGCCCTTCTTTGGGATTAGTATAGAGATTTCGTGATAGCTTCCACGATCCCTTTATAATTAAGGTCATAAGCCTCAAGTGGCATAAAAAGGCAAAACTCCCTTGGTGCCATTGGAGCTGTTCTGACCAATGTGACAGGGGACATTGGCCTCGTTGTTACCATTGGCCTCAGTTACTCATTTTTTTTGGGTTTCCACTCAGAATTACTCATACCAGTTTTACAAATGGGATATGTTGGTGACTAAACTGGGTTGGATGAATCTAACATAGTGCATTTTATCTTATGCTAACATGAGTTGTTGTTATTTTTAACATCCTGATTTATGAAAATATAAATATTGGGGGAGGATAAGTATTTCACTATATACGGAGATCTCTCTCTGTAATATCACATCAACTTTCAGGCAGCCGATGATGCTTGCTATTTTGCATGCAGCTATGTAGAATTGGATTTAATGCTCCATGGGGCTATGCAAAATGATGCGCCAAGGGAACTGGGAGGCAAAAAAGCTGTTAAATGCACTGTCATATTTAGCTACCGATGTTGGTGCAGAAAGGGACAGTCTGAGACATTTGGCAACACTTGCCCACAGCTGTCCCAAGAAATACTGTCCCTGGTCTTCCTACCGTACGGTGGGTATGCAGTACTGCATTACTGATGGGTTATCATGCTCTGACTCGGCAGGACCTGGAATACCAGTGCCTGGCTTTACACCCTCGGTGGTAACTGCTCTCTGGTATGCGTTTGACTCTGAGCTCCTGCAAGCCTGGAAAAAAGTCCATCGGCATAGAAGAAGTGTAAGAGTCCTTTGTTCTTCTGCCAACAAAGAGGTATCTTCAGAGGAAAACAAAAAATAAACTGGCTAATTTGGTCAAGTAGATCTGAGCTGAAAAGTTGAGAGACTTTCTATCCTGCCTGTGAATTTATATTTATGCATAGCATGCGCTCAGAGCCTTTCTCTAAGCAGCAGGCTCAAGGGGTTACGGAGCTGCGGTGCTGCACCACCAGAAAGATGTTTTGCAGCCCGAGGAGTCTTGTTCTTGAAATCTCTCGAGTCCCAGGGGGGACAGCAGTGTCCATAGGGTATGAGCATGTTTCATAGCACATCCACCCGACTGCTGTTGGAGTGTGGCACTGTGAAACCCTTGGGTACACCCTCTGTTGGTGGTGACATCTGAGCAAAACCCCTCTTCCCCTGCCCTGCACGGGTTACGTATAATTCTCTTGGAAAAGAAAATCCTCTCTCTGCGACCTGGCAGGGTGTGAGCTGCGTGCAGGTTTGAGGGTAGTCGCTGAAAGCATTCACTTCTTTATATCCTGCGCCACTTTTCCAGTGTAATTACCACCTCTGCGTCAGTTTTGACTTCTAAATGGTTAAAAGCTCATGAATCATCTTTTGTTTCCCTTTTCCATAGCTTGATAACAAATGTTTTTCCCTTACAGTGTTTCCTGTACTGGGAACGTCTGACCATGACTGATCAACTCCAGTCATCGCCGTAATGAACGATGGCAAATTGTGCAACAATGTCCCTTGATGAAGATGAGTGAACTCATCATTGGGACCCCGAACGTGACTCTTCTCCCAGGCATTTTTTTCATTAGCAGGGGAATAAAGTCACAGAGCAGCAGGAAGGCTCCCGTAATGGGAAAGATCAAACCAAAAGATTACGGAATGTGAGATTATCGCAGCACTTTTCACTCAGCTACCTAGCACGTGAATTGGGGAAGTTAGGTCACCAAATTTTTATGGTGCTTCTTGCCATGTGGGAGTATCCCAGAAAAATTAGGAGGCAGCAAATGTGTGAGGAGTAATAACACTCTGTTTTACAGAAGGCATAATTAACACTCCTTTCAGAGAGTCTGGAGGTCAGGAGGCAAGTGGGATTAAGAGAGTGAATGAAACACTTAGAGGGCTATGAGACTGCTCCTAACAACTCTGTTAGAAATCAAAAGCACTAACGAGTCTCACCTTCAGGAGCATTTGCCAAGGCTTGGATCTTATAGCTATTCCTTGGTTGTACACTGAGGGGTTCATTCAATCTTCTGCTGAATCTCTGTGCTCTCAGAGGCTCGGTATCATAGTAGGTGGGTCACTGGGATTGTCCGCAACCCCAATTTTTTTTTGCATAGCATGGAGGGAATCACCAAAAGCATTTTGCACATACGTAAATATACCTATGCACACTAAGTAAATTGAAACTATTTAACATGCATAGTTGTTCCAACCGCACTGTTTCATGGCTGAAAAGTCTGAAGGCATGACACTGTCAAGGAGAAAAGTTGCGTTTATCACCTTCTTGCTTGCAGGCTCCATTCTATGTACTGACCTCAGCAAATGTAGCTTTGAAGACAGCAGTATCAAGGAAAAAATCAAAACAAAGCCTCCCAGCTGCTTACCCATGCATGTTCCCAAATCCTACACTGAGCTAGGTTTGTATTTTGCAAATCCTTTCCTTTATAATGGGCTGAACAAGCAATAAGGTTAAAACAACCTCCTTTTCCCTTCCTCCCCCTGCTCCCTCTCCAAATCTGTGCTGTGTAAGATCCTCACACCAAAGTTTGCAGTTTAAGCTGAAATTTCTGAGCTCTTCCTGATATCCAGATTTCTTTGGAATGGCCTAGTGGAATGTGTATGTTCCAGGCCTCTGAGCGGTGGCTTGTGGTCCCTGCTGTTCCCTGGCAGACCTGGCTGTGGGACATCGATCCAGCTGGGATGACAGAATGCTTGGAAGCCCCCATTGCTCTCCTGAGCACAAGCTGAAGTTTTGCTTATGCAAAGTTTGCCAGAAAAAAGTTAGTCATGAATGAAATATCCATAAGATCACACAACTGTCATCCTAAGCTTTTTTTTCATCTATTTTGAAAGGATGCATAATTTTATAATACAATGCAGTCTTTTAAGGAATTCTGTGGATGAGAGATTACTTATATTTGCAGTGATGAATGGAACATGAAGAGACCTGTTGTTTATTGTCCATCATGGCAGTTGCATACATCCTTCACCTGATGAAGCAATTCCTTATTTGTGTATTGAGCACTAATCGTTTGTGTGCTCTTTGTTTAACACAGAGGACGTTGCTCACTCCCCATAGCATTTACAATTAGCGCTAATCACAGGCAGTGGATTCAGACGTAGGTGGTATCTAAATCAAAAGCCAAAGGGGTGCTGATTTCGTTAAACCTATAGACAGGAATGTCACTATTTCCTTCACCAGGAGCAGTTCATCCCTGCCACAGGTGCCCTGTGCTATCGCAGCCCCTCCTGGGAATGAAGGTGTGATTTGGGTGTTGGGAAGGGGCCAGTCAGTGGACAGGACAAAAATTGGGATGCCTGGGAACTGCAGGACCCCTCTTCTCTTCTGGTCTTGATGCCCTGACGAGAGAGCAGTGGGAAGATGAGGGCAGAGGAGAAGCAGTGCTCAGGCTGTGCTTGGGATTAGAAATGTGTTCCCTGGCAGGGAAAGCTTTGGTGATTCATTATCAGAGCCTGCATGGGTCTGAAACAATTTTACTGCACATTTCTCAATCCCTGTTCTGCTCGTCCTGCAGATAACTAGGCGACAGGCAAAGACTCTTCGGAGAAAAAAAAATACGTTAGAAGTAAGCAACAGCATCACAGGAGCAGCTGGCAGAGCTGCTGCAGATAAGGGCTTGTGATGATTTCCATTACCCTGTTGTTTGAGTGCTTACAGTTCAGTCATTAAAATTAGTTTGGAGCTAAAAACTGACATTGAGTTGCTCATCTCTAACACTGAATGCGCACAATGTACGTTTTTCTTAGCGTAAGTTCCCTATTCTTGGCAAAATTTACAGTAAACAGATTTGCCCCTGTCCGTTAGCTGCAGGCAGAGACTCACACCCACCATTTGCAGGTATGGGGCACAGAGCTACAAGGGAAGTTATCCGGGTGCGGACCCAGAGCTTGTCCTGTCCTTCAAAACGGGCAGGTTAACGTACGGCTGAGCGTATAACATACCCCACAGCCTCTCCGTGCCCACCAGTGAGAACAACACACAAGCACGCAGCACTGGTGTACTCAGCTGTGCTTACTGGTGGTGCTGGGCACGTGGCTGGGCTGAGTTGCGACATTTGCTGGCCCCTGTTTGGCCACGATGCCAGGAAGAATTTTATTTATTTTTTTTTAAAAGATAATGCAAACCACAAGTTTCGGTCCTTGACGTTTTTGTTTCTAGAACCTGTTTAGTTGATGATCTGTGCCCTTAAAAGGGTAATAAAACTCTAGTTCCCATCCCTTCCTATCCTCCGACTGCCCTGGGCAGTGCTGCTACTGCTAATAGCTGCTGAATCGTGATGTAAGGCTGCCCGTGTGGGCAGGGAAGCACATCTTCAGTAACTCAACGGGAAAAGTCCCTTTGGAGTGCTTATTTCTGAAGAGGTCATTCTGCACTGTAGGAAGTAAAGAAATAGAGAAGATAAATCTTCCTGAGCATGTGTTGTGGCTGTACAGACACAGGGGGATCTGGTAGCCGCTACTGTCAGCGCGTATGTCTACTGCAATGCCTCTGGAAATACCTCTTGGAAAGAGGGTGCTTCCTTAGTGATTTTCTGTGATGTTTCTGAAGCACCACACGTGCCTGACCGCTGCTTATTGGGTGGATTTTCCCTGGCCAAGCAGTGAAGCAGAACGGGGCCGGGATGCGGAGGGGAACCAGGATATCTTACACCAGATGAAGGCTGTAATCCCCTCTTCGGGAAGGGGAAGAGCCAACAGGGATCAGGGAGATGGTGAGAGAGAGTTTTCTCTCACAGGGCAAGTGCAGGGATGGTAACGGCCCCTTGCTGAACATTAATCCCATAATGGCCATAGGGCTCAGCAGACGGCCGTCTGTTACCCCACCTGAAGACCATAATCTACTCACAGCTCCCACAGGGGCTGCGTGACCATGACTTAATCAACGCTCATCATAAAAGAATCTTTCACTTCATTATATCATCACTTTTATCACATTATATCATGGCTCCTTCGATTAAAACCATGAGTAATTACTCGCACTGTTGACTTTGGCATCTCCTCTTAGATCTCCAGCGATAAGCAGTGGACAGGGGGGTGACTCAGAGCACTGGAGTGATCCGGGGGCGGCATCTAATTTAGGCAACGATGGCTGGGTGCCTCATCCAGGTGGTTTGGGTGCCTCACCCAGATGGCACGGCTGCCGAGAAAGGAAAGGGACTAAAATCCTGAATGGAAGTCCCTTGATAGGACTCAGAGCAGACCCACGTGATACCTGGAGTGGCAGTGTTTGCCGTAGTACCGCTGTGTCTGACAGGGAAAAAAAAGCTGTTATTTACTTTTCTTGCTGGCCAGATGGGATTAGTCATATTTGAAAACTACTTTAATCAGACTAAATGTAAATGCACTCACCGGGCTAGGAAAAATCCTTTTCTTTTTTTGAGGAAATCCGCTCGATTTGCCTGATGCAGCACGAATGATTGGCACAGCTCAGAAATATTTGCACAATGTTCTGTCCTGGTGTACAGGTGATTGTTTTACTTGGCTTTGCTATCAAAACCTTTCTCTTCTGCTAGGTTACAGCCACTTACGCTGGCTTCCGCAGCATTTTAAGGCTGAGTCACCACCTCATAAATAACATACAAAGTCCTGCAAGTTTACCGTATCTTTATTATTAGATCTCTGTAATTAATGGCCTTATTTTGGAGGAGAAGGAGGGGAAGCGATGTTCTTATTGTATGTTTATGAAAGCAAAATTAAGCAGGGCTTTAGGAAAAAGAGCAGAATTTGGAAACAATGGTGAAAAACACCCAGGCGTTATCACAGAATCACAAGGGTTGGAAGGGACCTCAGGAGATCATTCAGTCCAACCCCCCTGCTCAAGCAGGTTCTCCTAGAGCATGTTACACAGGACTTCATCCAGGCGGGCTTTGAATATCTCCAGAGAAGGAGACTCCACAGCCCCCCTGGGCAGCCTGTTCCAGTGCTCTGTCACCCTCAGAGTAAAGAAGTTTTTCCTCATATTCAACTGAAACCTCGTATGTCTCAGTTTGTACCCACTGCCCCTTGTCCTGTCGCTGGGCACCACTGCAAAGAGTCTGGCTCCATCCTCATGACTTCCACCCTTAAGATATTTGTATGTGTTGATGAGGTCCCCTCTCAGTCTTCTTCAGGCTGAACAAGCCCAACTCTCTCAGCTTTTCCTTATAGGGGAGATGCTCCAGTCCCTTTATCATCCTAGTTGCTCTCCTCTGGACTCTCTGTAGGAGTTCCTCATCTTTCTTGAACTGGGGAGCCCAGAGCTGGACACAGTACTCCAGATGGGGTCTCACCAGGGCAGAGTAGAGAGGGAGGGGCACCTCCCTCTCCCTGCTGGCCACACTCCTCTTAATGCACCCCAGGATACCATTGGCCTTCTTGGCAACAGGGGCACACTGCTGGCTCATGGTCAGCTTGTCATCCACCAGGATTATTTATGCCATCAGCCCATCTCGGTGTGTTGCTGCTGATGTGGAATTCACATAGAATTGAAATTCTGATGTGTGTCCTGGCACGCTCTTACTGGTTTGATCTTGGGGCTGAGAGACATCTGCCCTGGATTCTTCCTTCTGTGTCTGCTCCCCACCCTTCTATGCCCTAAACAGCCTGGTTTTAAGTTACCTGGGATCTCTAAGCCCCCATGCACCCCCCTGCCCTTTGGACAGGATCTTATCACTCAGATGGTCACTCCAGAGGTGGTAGGGCCACTTTTGGGTATGGCACCATCTGACTAGCTTGCAAAGTGCCAGGTCCTCTTTTCCTCATCTCGCACAGGTGGCACGGAGGACCGGTCCACGTGCTGACAATGCTCTGAGGACACGCAAGGTCCACTGCTATCAGCTCACTCTAAACTGTTCTCCAGTGGTGAGGAGGGAGGCCAACCTGGGGGTCGGTGCAGTTGTTGCCATGTGGGCGACATGGGCAACACTGACCCAGCTGTGGAGGACCAGCACTACCACTGTTTTCCTGTGCCTGCAAAAGGCCAGTGTGGTGAAGCGATGGAGCAATACGGTGTTGCGTGCTACTGATCCTTATAGTAGCGACAGCCCACACCTCCTGAATACCACATGCACTGTTTCAGGCGCTGCTTTGATAAAACAAAGTGGGCTGTGATTAAAGCTTGCCCATCCAGTTCCTAATATCTGCAGTTTGCTGCTGAATGGAGAAACTAGAGCTGAGCTGACCAAAACCACCAGCAGACACTGAAGTGAAGCTGCAGCTGTGCTCCTTGAGAGACTACCACAGGCAGAGCCAAGCCGCGTAACCCAAAACTGTGGCATCAACATCTCACTAAGAGACGTCTTTCCAACACATCGCACCTGCTGCAGGGCAGAGAGCTGCTGGGCTCTGGCCACTGCTTGCTGGTAGGGATTTTATAGCCAGCTCAGGAGCAGCCATGTGGCTGCCTAGTGAGAATGGGATACTTATAAAGACCGAAGGAGCTCATTAGAAGTCAGGAGAACTACAGGAACTGGACTGGAGTAAGGAAAAGGACTGGTCAGCTGTTGGCTGCATGCCGAATTGCTTTCAGCGGATAGCAGGGGGGAAAAATGTTTATTGGTCCAACCGACAAATTAATCTCTCAAGGAGGTATCTAAGTAGATGGTAGGTGTGGTGATAATCCTCAGTGGGCTGGGGCAGCAAGCCCGCAGTGTGTAATCTCCACTGCTGACATCTGTTGTGCGAGTCCCTGCACTGCGGTTTCACAATCCCATCAGCTGCAGGATCATCAGCGTGGGAAAACAGAAGTTGTAAGAAATGCCTGGGACATTAATATTAACGCTAAATAGATTTGGTTTTATTTTTTGTACCCTGCTATATAAGAGAAGGGCATCGTGATTTCCTATTGGGAGTAGCCAGCCTGGCCCAAGCGTGGGTGATCTACCTTCTAAGCAAGAATAAGCATTTTGCACAAGATCTGTATTTACAGCCAAATACCACTTGTTGCCCTCTCACAAGTGGGCACGAGGGAGCCAGCTTCCTCTTCTCCCTCAATTACATCATGTTGTTTTTCTTCTACCAAGAGTGGTAGAAGTCCCTTAGGAAGTCACTCAATCCCATGAGTCAACTGAGCAGGATTTGCCTTAAAATTTTTATCAGTTGAAAGCATTGATTATAGTGATTGATTATACTGTCCCACTGCCTTCATCTGAGTGACCCGCACTGATTTATGTGGTAAGAGCATAGTCTGCCTGCTTCAAGTTTGGTTGCAAGCATGAACCACAGCGACAGGCTCACCCGGTAAGAGGGAAATCAATCTGTAGTTTCCTCCTACCATCTTTAACCCTCGGTGTCCTTCCCTCATCTCCCGGTGGCTTTAATATATTCACCTCACAAAGGAAGAGGGGACGCCTGACCCACGTCGAGAGAACATGCTGTTCCCCTTCGAGCAACATCCTTTTTAGAGGCTCGACAAGGCCAGTGCATCGTGCTAAGCTAAAGGTAGTGGTGACCTCCTGAGGAAAGAACTTGGTACCAGCAACCTGCGAGCTGGTGCCCCCCATCACCTTGCCTCACCTGCAGGGATTAGCGGGGGCTTGGCCTCCTGCACCCCCTCCAGGAAGTCCCAGCAGCCCCCAGCGTCATGGTCAGCAGGCCAAAATTAAGGGGGATCACAGGCGTGTTGGGGGACCCAGCTGGCAGCTGTGAGAGCAGAAGGAAGCGAGGAGTGGTTTTCTGGTGGGAGGGAGGCTCTGTGGAGGCAGGAGATGCTTTTGATTAAACTGTCATCCCTTTCAAAGGGAAAATCTCTACAATGAAAGCTGCATAAACCCTCATTGGCCTTTGGTACAACAGACTGGCAAGGGAAGCACCCGCTGTAGTTAAACTGGTTTGTTGTAGCAGCCTAAGGAAGACGGTGAGCGTAATTATTGCTCACCGCCTCGGGGAAGCGGAGGAGGGGGGGAAAACAATCTCCTCCTGTGACCCAGAGCACTTTGCTCCTTCACTAGTGAGATGAAAATTTGCAGCCCATTAACACGAATTCCACTTTCCCCGTTGCCTGACTTTGCCTGCATGAGGGTGACCGCTGGTCGCTTGGCCGTGGTGGGAAGCATGGGGTTTGTGAAGCAGGGTGAGAGCCCTGGGCAGAGGGTGCGGAGGAGCCTCCGCTGTACCTGCTCGCCCCGCACTGGTGATAAAGCAAGCTGTGGCTTGCGCTGTGGTAGTCATAAGTAGAACAAGGTCAACTGCCTATTTCAGTCAACATGACAGAAATAGAGTTGATCTCAATAAGATCCCAGCTCTTTCTTCCTGTTAACTTCTCAGTTCCAATTTTAGGATTGCTGTAATCAAGCTGAGGAAGAGGCCATTTATCCCATGGAGGGGAAGTTGCTTGAAGCCCAGGCAGGAGGAGAGGAGTCACTTGAAAATGTACTTTAAGAAATGAGTCTCTCGCCCACAGAGAGGGTCTGTGTGGTTCAGGAGTTGTTCCCATCCAGTCATCAGTGTGGCCACGCAGAAGGTACATGGGTCAGAAGAGGACCTGTTCTCCTTCCCTCGTGGCAGCAGGCGCACCACACGAGGCCCTGTTCTCCTTCCCGCGGGGCAGCAGCCGCACCAAAAGAGGGAGGTGGTTGGGCTGAACCATCTAATCTGGCTGAGGAAAAGTTTCCAGGTTTGCAAGTCTGCACATCCATTAAACTGTTAAAACTCTGGCTTTGTGCAGAGCCTCCCCTGCCTGCTGCCAAAGAATATTGATGCTTTTTTCGTTGGAGGCGAGATGCTGACAGCTCTGTCTAATACAGACGGAAATGGGGTGGAGTGGAGACTGGCACTGGATGCTGATCTAAATGAGCAGCAACTTATGATACAAAGCCTCCGCCGTAAACAAATTAGTTAGGATGTTCTCTTAGGACAAACATTCGGAGTGGTTTTATGATAGTTCAATTAGTTTCCCCTGAAACACCTGTGAATGCCAGAGCGCAGGGCTGCTGATGGCTGACTTTACCTTGCAGCCTGCCTGTGCGTGTCCTTCTTTCCCTCGTCTCCCCTGGGTTGGAGGGAGGGCTGGGAGCCCGGGGTCCTTCTCCCTGGTTAAGCGGGCAAGTGAGGAGCTGTGTTGTTGACACCCCTGAGAAAGTCTGGTGCAGGCTCAGGTGGTCTTTGAGCAAAGGAGCAGAGCTGGTGGTTTCCCCACATAGGTGGTGCTTTGCCAGTGAAGCTCTTCTGCTCTGTGCCCCTGGGCAGGGGCAGAGCTGCCCACCCCGGGGGCTGCTCACTGCTGCCCCTCTGCTGTTTTGGCACAAGTGCTGGTGCAAATTCAAGAACTGACCTGGTGCGAGAGGAGGTAGAGGAAGGGGGATCCATGCCTCTTCTGCTGGTTCCTGTCTCCATGGGATGATGTCCCCACGCCACATGCCTGCACACGTGGAGGGACCAGCGCAGAGCAGGCAGTGAGGCAGGAGCAGCAGCTGGAGGTGATGCAGGCACAAAATGCTGGGTTAAAAAGTTGCTTGCAGGCTAGCGCCAGTTATCTGGGCTGCAGTTTGTCCCCCGGTAGGCAGGTGGCTCATGGCAGGTTGGTAGGATCTCAGATGTCTTACAAAGGCACATCTGCTGTCTAGTAGGGCTTCATCTGGCCGTGCAGCATTGCACTTTTTCACAGCCCTGACCTCCAGAGCCTGGCCAGCATTTGCAGCTGAGCAGGACCAAAACTGGAGTCCAGGTCTGATGTGGAAGCTTGTTGTGGAAGACAAGAACCTTCTCAGCTCATGGCAGGTTGGTAGGATCTCAGATGTGTTACAAAGGCACATCTGCTGTCTAGTAGGGCTTCATCTGGCCGTGCAGCATTGCACTTTTTCACAGCCCTGACCTCCAGAGCCTGGCCAGCATTTGCAGCTGAGCAGGACCAAAACTGGAGTCCAGGTCTGATGTGGAAGCTTGTTGTGGAAGACAAGAACCTTCTCGTGTAAGGCAGGAGCTGCCTTTCCCGAAGAGGGGCCGTACGGAGGCTGCTGCTGAGGCAGCTACAGCGGTGGTTGAAACAAGCATCTCCAAAGATCTGTTCTGGTACACTTCCAAGGGCGAATAAGCCATAAAGGTTATGTTCCTGTCCTGCTTCCCCTTTTGTTTATGGGCGCGGAGGGAGAAATATGCAAGGCAGAGTATTCTCACTCTTGTGGCTCAGGAGGGAGGAGCCGCATTGGGCCGTCAAAGAAAAACCAGAAGGGAGAGCACACAAAAGGCAAGAGCTGTCACTTCTGGCAGGCAGGCAGCCGCCCTCCCCACCACGAGGAGGAAAGGGCTTGGCCTCACCTGGCTTTGCAAAGGGGCGCCAGGGCTCAGGTTTGCCTGGGAGCACACCTACAGCATCTCTCAGCTGGGGGCCTGGAAGGACCCTCAAAAGCCCCCAGTTCGGTGGTGTCAGCTGTGATGTGCCCTCGCCTACCCCGTGCACGTCTGCCTGCAGTTCCCAGGCTGCCGGGACAGAGCAATCAGATATTTGCCTCTGGGAAGGAGACCTTGTGCACCAAAAGGCAGAGTTTGTTCTCACTGAATCGATAGGGTGGTTTGGGTGTGATGGAGAGTGGGATGGGGCCCAGCTGGCTGTCAATAGGGCTTCAGCTTTCTCACCTCACAGTTATTGTCAGGGCAGCAACTATTCATGCACTTATTTTCCGATAGAGCTGATTTGAATAATTCACCTTCCCTGATCCCTTTTTGAAGCCAGGAGGGACTAGCCTTTATGACCCCAAGCTGCTGAACAGAGCCATAGCCCAGCTCTGCTCCCCGTCACCGGTGTCTTCCCCTTTGGCTCTCCTAAGGAGAGACAGAGCAAAGGATCACACCCAATCTCTAAGAAAAGGAAGTAAGACCGTGCCTGGCCTGAACACGATTTATAAATAAAGACCTTCAGAAAGCAGTTCCCTTTTTCTTTTCACACTCTCTTACTCCTTCCCTCCCTGACCCTCATGTCCCCTCCTGCACAGCACAGATGTCCCTTCCTCTTGACGTCCTCCTGGCGTTGCTTCATGCTGGTGGTATGGGGGTTCCAGGAGCACACCTGAAGACTCCTGGTGACCGGGGTCCTTTCTGCTCCCTATGGTATGTGTACCCTGGGGAGGTCAGTCACTGTGTGCTCACCCAAACAGCCGCTGCTTAAACAGGGAAATCATAATGATAAAATGACTGTAAAAAAAAATAAAAATCTGTGTCTGTCCTGATGAGGTTCCTGGCCAGGCTGCAGCCAGAGATGGTTGGAGAAGCTGAAATACAAATGAGCAAGTTGGACCCAGGCAGGTGTGAAAAACTAGATGACTTTACTGAAGCAAATTCCTATTTAATCATTCCTTTGTTGCTTTAAAGGTGCCATATACTGCCAGGTAAGTGGAAATATGTTTGTTTTGAAGCCCTGGGTAAATGTCCTGTAGGGGAATTAAAATGTCGATCTGTAGCTGCATTTGTTTAATGAAATTGTATAAACAAGGCTGTAAGCACAGATCATCTTCTCATTTGAGTGCCGTGTCTTAAAGGTGTCGAACCACTTCCCGCTCCTCCCAGTGCACAGCCGTCCCCACACTCCGCTAGCAGAAGGGTCACGGGGCTGCTCACGGGGCTGCTGGAGGCAAATTCCCCCTGGTTAGCTTGTCCCCTACTTCAGCTGCTGTTCCCGTCCCACCTGCAGCAGCTCAGGGTGCTTGCACAGTGGTCTCAAGCCGAGACCTGCCACCAAGCACCAGGAAGGCAAGGACGTCTGCAAGGGCTGCAGGGTGACCATCAGCCACAGCCCCACAGCAGCAGCCGAGAGCTAAACCAGAGCAGGCATGGAGGTCAGCAGATACAGGTTGACTTCACCTGTCTGACTGCCTGTGTTGTCGCTTTGTTTAAGCGATGCTGCTCAACACCGTGACCTCCTTGCTCAAATGGTCCCGTAGGGTGCCCCAGTGAAGAGACACCTGGCATCGCCCGTAGCTTACCAAACCCATGCAGGCTGCTTACTGTGCAGCAAAAGCATCCTCGTGGAGTTACAGTGCCATAGCTATTGCACTTTAATTTCTCACCTAGGTCATTTTATAGCAGCTTCCCTGCTGGGGACAAGCCATGACAAGCAAGCAGGAGTACAAGGATACATCTTTATGCTTACTACTGGATCTCATTTTCCTTATAAACTCATTTGGTGCACAGTTTTAAACCCACCCCCTTAGAAGATGAACTGTTTGTCTAAATGGGGTTATGTGTCTTCTCGTACTAGAGGATCAGTTAAGAGGGAAGTTTGTATTTTACTGAGGAAGGTGCCTTGCAAACAGACTTCAAAAGAAGAAAAAAGGAGGAAAAGGCAGTATCCTTTTCTTGCAAAAGGCTAACAGAAACTAAATTGAGTGGTTTCTCAGCCTTGCCTGTGTAGTGGACTGTCTCTCCTAATGAGGACAAACGAAGGCGCGATGCAGTGCATTAAAACCTATCAACAACCAAAGAGTGGTTAAAAAACCCAAATGGGCAAACTCCAGTAGTGAGCATGCAGAAGTTTGGTCTGGCCCCAGGGAGATCTGCTTTTAGCCAGTTCATGCGATACCTGCTGAAGTGCAAGATTCTGGTTTGCAATTTAAATACCATGCCGGTTAGCACCTTTGCTCTCCCCAGGTTTCCCTGTTTTCTGCTCCACGGTGTAAGCTGTTGTGTAGCTTTGGGCAAGTCATTCAACCTCTTGCTTCCCATTTCTGCCGGTAAAATTGTGAACTTTCTTTGCTCTGTTTAAATCCCAGTCTCAGGAGGGACAGGCAACTGTCCTTTATTGTCTTTACACAGCCTGTTACAGTGAACACCTAACTTTGGTTGTTACTCTGCTCCTAAAACTGAAATAACACTACCACTGAGAGGGCGGTTCTGGCAGCAGCGGACACAGGAGTGCCCAGTCCAGAGCACAGAGCACGCGGTGGTCGCGGAGGAGGGACATGCTGTCTCGTACATCAGGTCAAATCCTTTCCTCACACATAATTTCAGAGGAGAACTGAATGTTAAGTGGGGGGATGGGGCAGCAGACCTTCCTCTCCACTTAAATGCAGGGTGGGTGCTGTACATGGCTGTGTTGGTGAAGGTAGTCTTTTTTTTTTCAGTGCCAAACAAAAGAAAAGGTCCCTGATTGTAGAGCGGAAGATAAGAATGGTTTGACGTGGAAGAAATCTTTTAATAACAAGGGACTCTTTAGTTTGAGAGCACTTAAGGGATGTCTGTGTTGTTGGCGAGAATTTTGATGGCTTCTTTTTCACATCTGTTCAATATTCAGCATGTGTTTTTAGCAATCTTTACCCTTTTTGTGAGGTTGAACGGGTTTGATTGGATTTTACGCAATTAGTATACTGTGAGAGTTTGCGAGGATTTGCTTCAATTCCGAGATGATTTCTCTTTGTCTGCTTGTGGTTTTCTACAAATATCTGAGCAAGTGCACCATGATGGCAAAAGCATTTGAGGAAAATGAATGTCAAAATCCCGTGTGCTGCTACTGCTGGAAGTGGGAGTTTAACTAAGGTCTGCCAGCTTTCGTAGTAAGAATTCTTGTATGCTTTTCAGAAAATAGACGTTTAGTTGTTAGGGGATAGATAAGCCATGTCTCTTATGGGTGTTGAATTGCAGAAAGCAAAAGCATTTAGAAAGCTGTTCATTGAATATGCTCAGAAAAAAAAAATCACATCGGGTTGTGGTTTCTGAGAGTAGGAAAAAGGCCAATCTCATGTCATAGGCTAATAAAATATATTAGGGATGAAGTCAGTAGAAGTTCTGTAGGAAATCCTCTGAAACCAGGAAGGAATAGCAACTTACAGTCGACATTCTTAGAAAAATATAAAGTTGAGTCAAATATGAAACAAAATTACATTTGGCCTCCCTTTTTATTGTAAGAAAACTTGGAAAAGGCTGAGTATCCTTCAGAAGGGAGCAGTGCTTGCTGCGGGTAAGCTCTGCAGGGCTCTTCTGCGAGGTGAGCTCCTCCATAAACAAGTCACGAAACATTTCCTCGGTTCGCGTTGTTAGTACTGAGGTATTTGGTCAGAAAGTAAAAGACAGCTAAATCAATGATTCCAAGTGTTTTCTAGCAGATGTTTGCTTTAGGACACATCTAGCTTTGGGGGGATGCCCAAACACAGAAACACCATTTCCAGCTCCCCTGGTTGGAAGGACCATTTCAGGCGGTGAATCAAGCACAAGCCCACAGAGCTCCTTCCCCAAGCCGTAGTGTGTCTTGAAAGGACAGTTTTGAGGGAAGCATGAACTAACCCTCCGCTCTGGGTGAGCCCGGTGCCAAGGGCAGCAAACCACGGACGAAGAGAGCAGGAAAAAGATAGAGTGGTGTCTCACGCTGGTGCACCTCTGGGGAACTCAACCACGTTTGTGGCGAGAGTCTGAGACTGGTGCTTTTCTCCATTGATCTGCTCGCTCTCTTTTTGGGGAGGGCAACTGCTAATGCAGCAATTACAGGCCAGTATTAGAAGCCCTACATGCCTTTATGATGGGTATCACAGTGACTTTCATTTTCTAAGCCTTCAGAAGGCAATACCTCCAGACTGCAGTCTTTGCCAGTGTGAGGATGAAAACACCCCATGACTTACTTGCTCAAAGTCTTTGCCCACACGTTTGCTCTCAGTGGGAGCAGATTGCTGGAGGTGAAGCTGTTGCATGCAAGAGCCTTGTCCCAGCTCCCCTTTCCTCTTCAGCATCAGGGAGAACTGGTGCCCTACTGTGGCATCACAAGACTGGAAACCAAAAGCCTGCATTTGTGCTGGGTGAGTCACTGTCCTGCAAGGAATGTTTAGGGAAACACAACTGATTGTTTAAGGGAAACACAACTGATTGTTTAAGAGATGGCTGGGAGGAGAATGACTCGATTTGCTGGTTAAGTTAGAACTATTAATCAAAAAAAGCAAGTATTCAGTGCTTCTGAAATCTCACTACCTGTTTTCATGAGGTTTTTTTTACTCTGAATTGCTGAATGCTGCTATTACTGCATTTTACACTATTTTTGGTTATAGTCCCAGTTGGATCGGTAGTCACAGCTTGAAAATCCCAGCTGAAAAATGAATTCTCCACGTTCCCCCCAGAACCAAAATCTTTGGGGGCTAATTTAGGTTCAGTGTTAGCATACCGACAACATCTTATCTGCTCTAACTTCACCCTTCCTCCTTTAGCTCAAAGGGTTCATGTTCCTGGTTGTAGGTGAAACCCTCCGGCACTCCCTCCGTCGGGGAGGGTATGGTGGGATGCATCGTTCTGGTGATGCCACTTCCCCTTGTCTCTGACATGATGGATTGATACGTGATGAGATGTGATGTGGTTGCTGAGCTGGGAAATGCTAAAATGGATTGCACAGTGGGGAAGAAAGGGGTGCAAAAATCTCCTGCTGCTGCCAGGTACCCTCCTAGCGTTTGATGAGTTGATCCATATGGCTTGAAAATCAATTTTCACCTTTTGCCTGGTAGTGCACGCGTAGCGAGGGTGAGAGCTCATTATTTCACCCGTACCAAGGTCTGACAGAAAGGATTAAAGGGATTTATACTTCTCCTCATAACTGGTCCCTAAAATCTTGTCCTCGAGCCTGTATGGTTTTTCCTTTTTATGCTGGGAGAGTCCAGCCTACTCGGAACGCTCGTGATCTTTGCCAGACAAGGGTGGACTGGCGGTATGCCAGAAGCTGGATTTGCTCTGAATTTGCGTAACGTGGAGCAACTGGATCCACCTTTAACATGGAGGTCGGGCAGGCAGAGACCCACAGGCCCTAGCCGGCTCCGAGCTGCCTGCAGGGGAATGTCTTCTGCCCTCCATGGGATTGATAGCTGCCATTCAGGGAAGTTATTGATTTTCTACTCGAAGCATCTCCCACGGGCTTATTTTTGTTAGGGTTGTTTGGAAAAGCATCTAAGGGAGAGCCCTCCTTGATTTGACACCACTTAGGCATCATCGAGCAGCTTGTTGCGGCGCCTGGGGAGGACACCCCGAAACTCCAGGGGCGGGGGGGCCTTTGCTCTCCCTGCCCAGCTTCGAAGGCGGTCGGTGGTCTCGCTGGCCCTTTCCCGCGGGCTCCGTAAATAAACAGCTCAGCCTATGGAAACGACGCGTCGGGCCTACGGGCGCCCGCCATCCCTGGCGGCTGGCTTGCCTTCTTCGACAGGCAGTTTGGGGAAGGGGG